>NW_027554219.1:0-85376 GCF_045843805.1 Urocitellus parryii
TTAGAGTTCCAACTACATGTATCCATATAGGAGAAAACAGAGTGAAACCTAAACATGAAAACAGTTACTGCAAAGGAACGGTTTAACCTAGAAGAACGAAATTTGGTGAGCCAAGTGGGATTGGTGTACTGATCATTAAATGGAAGTATCATCAAGATTGGGTGAAAAAATCTTTGCTGAGATTTCAGTAAACT
Source organism: Urocitellus parryii (assembly GCF_045843805.1). Classification (NCBI taxonomy): domain Eukaryota; kingdom Metazoa; phylum Chordata; class Mammalia; order Rodentia; family Sciuridae; genus Urocitellus; species Urocitellus parryii. The sequence goes on from NW_027554219.1 coordinate 195, forward strand.
TGTAGTTTTTTGGAAGCTTGGCAACCCCTTTCAATGAAAGGGATTCTCGTCAGTCTCTGCTTGGGGCTACTTCAATAGCACACAAACCATAGCGATAGAACTTGGAACTACATTATTGTGCCAAGTTTCAAAGAGCTAGCACAAACCGTGTTTGATTTAGAGTTCCAACTACATGTATCCATATAGGAGAAAACAGAGTGAAACCTAATCATGAAAACGGTTACTGCAAAGGAACGTTTTAACCGAGAAGAACGAAATTTAGTGAGCCAAGTGGGATTCGTGTACTGATCACTACATGCAAGTATCATCTAGATTGGGTGAAAAATTGTTTGCTGAGATTTCAGGAAACTCGTAGTTTTTTGGAAGCTTTGCAACCCCTTTCAATGAAAGGGATTCTCGTCAGTCTCTGCTTAGGGCTACTTCAATAGCACACAAACCCTAGCGATAGATCATAAAACAACATTATTGTGCCAAGTTTCAAAGAGCTAGCACAAACCGTGTTTGATTTAGAGTTCCAACTACATGTATCCATATAGGAGAAAACAGAGTGAAACCTAAACATGAAAACGGTTACTGCAAAGGAACGGTTTAACCTAGAAGAACGAAATTTGGTGAGCCAAGTGGGATTCGTGTACTGATCACTACCTGCAAGTATCATCAAGATTGGGTGAAAAAAAGTTTGCTGAGATTTCAGGAAACTCGTAGTTTTTTGGAAGCTTGATAACCCCTTTCAATGAAAGGGATTCTCGTCAGTCTCTGCTTGGGGCTACTTCAAAAGCACACAAATCATAGCGACAGAACTTGGAACTACATTATTGTGCCAAGTTTCAAAGAGCTAGCACAAACCGTGTTTGATTTAGAGATCCAACTACATGTATCCATATAGGAGAAAACAGAGTGAAACCTAAACATGAAAACAGTTACTGCAAAGGAACGGTTTAAACTAGAAGAACGAAATTTGGTGAGCCAAGTGGGATTGGTGTACTGATCATTAAATGGAAGTATCATCAAGATTGGGTGAAAAAATCTTTGCTGAGATTTCAGGAAACTTGTAGTTTTTTGGAAGCTTGGCAACCCCTTTCAATGAAAGGGATTCTCGTCAGTCTCTGCTTGGGGCTACTTCAATAGCACACAAACCATAGCGATAGAACTTGGAACTACATTATTGTGCCAAGTTTCAAAGAGCTAGCACAAACCGTGTTTGATTTAGAGTTCCAACTACATGTATCCATATAGGAGAAAACAGAGTGAAACCTAAATATGAAAACGATTACTGCAAGGAACGTTTTAACCTAGAAGAACGAAACTTGGTGAGCCAAGTGGGATTGGTGTACTGATCATTAAATGGAATTATCATCAAGACTAGGTGAAAAAATGTTTGCTGAGATTTCAGGATACTCGCAGTTTTTTGGAAGCCTGGCAACCCCTTTCTATGAAAGGGATTCTCGTCAGTCTCTGCTTGGGGCTACTTCAATAGCACACAAACCATAGCCATAGAACTTGGAACTACATTATTGTGCCAAGTTTCAAAGAGCTAGCACAAACCGTGTTTGATTTAGAGTTCCAACTACATGTATCCATATAGGAGAAAACAGAGTGAAACCTAATCATGAAAACGGTTACTGCAAAGGAACGTTTTAACCGAGAAGAACGAAATTTAGTGAGCCAAGTGGGATTCGTGTACTGATCACTACATGCAAGTTTCATCTAGGTTGGGTGAAAAATTGTTTGCTGAGATTTCAGGAAACTCGTAGTTTTTTGGAAGCTTTGCAACCCCTTTCAATGAAGGGGATTCTCGTCAGTCTCTGCTTGGGGCTACTTCAATAGCACACAAACCCTAGCAATAGATCATAAAACTACATTATTGTGCCAAGTTTCAAAGAGCTAGCACAAACCGTGTTTGATTTAGAGTTCCAACTACATGTATCTATATAGGAGAAAACAGAGTGAAACCTAAATATGAAAACGATTACTGCAAAGGAGCGGTTTAACCTAGAAGAACGAAATTTGGTGAGCCAAGTGGGATTGGTGTACTGATCATTAAATGGAAGTATCATCAAGATTGGGTGAAAAAATGTTTGCTGAGATTTCAGGAAACTCACAGTTTTTTGGAAGCCTGGCAACCCCTTTCTATGAAACGGATTCTCGTCAGTCTCTGCTTGGGTCTACTTCAATAGCACACAAACCATAGCGATAGAACTTGGAACTACATTATTGTGCCAAGTTTCAAAGAGCTAGCACAAACCGTGTTTGATTTAGAGTTCCAACTACATGTATCCGTATAGGAGAAAACAGAGTGAAACCTAAATATGAAACGATTACTGCAAAGGAACGGTTTAACCTAGAAGAACGAAATTTGGTGAGCCAAGTGGGATTGGTGTACTGATCATTAAATGGAAGTATCATCAAGATTGGGTCAAAAAATGTTTGCTGAGATTCAAAAAACTCGCAGTTTTTTGGAAGCCTGGCAACCCCTTTCTATGAAAGGGATTCTCGTCAGTCTCTGCTTGGGGCTACTTCAATAGCACACAAACCATAGCCATAGAACTTGGAACTACATTATTGTGCCAAGTTTCAAAGAGCTAGCACAAACCGTGTTTGATTTAGAGTTCCAACTACATGTATCCATATAGGAGAAAACAGAGTGAAACCTAAACATGAAAATGGTTACTGCAAAGGAACGGTTTAACCTAGAAGAACGAAATTTGGTGAGCCAACTGGGATTCGTGTACTGATCACTACCTGCAAGTATCATCAAGATTGGGTGAAAAAATGTTTGCTGAGATTTCAGGAAACTCGTAGTTTTTTGGAAGCTTGATATCCCCTTTCAATGAAAGGGATTCTCGTCAGTCTCTGCTTGGGGCTACTTCAAAAGCACACAAATCATAGCGACAGAACTTGGAACTTCTTTATTGTGCCAAGTTTCAAAGAGCTAGCACAAACCGTGTTTGATTTAGAGTTCCAACTACATGTATCCATATAGGAGAATACAGAGTGAAACCTAAACATGAAAACGGTTACTGCAAAGGAACGGTTTAACCTAGAAGAACGAAATTTGGTGAGCCAAGTGGGATTCATGTACTGATCACTACCAGCAAGTATCATCAAGATTGGGTGAAAAAATGTTTGCTGAGATTTCAGGAAACTCGCAGTTTTTTGGAAGCTTGGCAACCTCTTTCAATGAAAGGGATTCTCGTCAGTCTCTGCTTGGGGCTACTTCAATAGCACACAAACCATAGCGATAGAACTTGGAACTACATTATTGTGCCAAGTTTCAAAGAGCTAGCACAAACTGTGTTTGATTTAGAGTTCCAACTACACGTATCTATATAGGAGAAAACAGAGTGAAACCTAAACATGAAAACGGTTACTGCAAAGGAACGTTTTACCTAGAAGAACTAAATTTGGTGAGCCAAGTGGGATTGGTGTACTGATCATTAAATGGAAGTATCATCAAGATTGGGTGAAAAAATGTTTGCTGAGATTTCAGGAAACTCGCAGTTTTTTGGAAGCCTCCAACCACTTTCAATGAAAGTGATTCTCGTCAGTCTCTGCTTGGGGCTACTTCAATAGCACACAAACCATAGCGATAGAACTTGAAACTACATTATTGTGCCAGTTTCAAAGAGCTAGCACAAACCGTGTTTGATTTAGAGTTCCAACTACATGTATCTATATAGGAGAAAACAGAGTGAAACCTAAATATGAAAACGATTACTGCAAAGGAACGGTTTAACCTAGAAGAACGAAATTTGGTGAGCCAAGGTGGATTGGTGTACTGATCATTAAATGGAAGTATCATCAAGACTGGGTGAAAAAATGTTTGCTGAGATTTCAGGAAACTCGCAGTTTTTTGGAAGCCTGGCAACGCCTTTCTATGAAAGGGATTCTCGTCAGTCTCTGCTTGGGGCTACTTCAATAGCACACAAACCATAGCGATAGAACTTGGAACTACATTATTGTGCCAAGTTTTCAAAGAGCTAGCACAAACCGTGTTTGATTTAGACTTCCAACTACATGTATCCATATAGGAGAAAACAGAGTGAAACCTAATCATGAAAACGGTTACTGCAAAGGAACGTTTTAACCTAGAAGAACGAAATTTAGTGAGCCAAGTGGGATTCGTGTACTGATCACTACATGCAAGTATCATGAAGATTGGGTGAAAAATTGGTTTCTGAGATTTCAGGAAACTCGTAGTTTTTTGGAAGCCTGGCAACCCCTTTCAATGAAAGGGATTCTCGTCAGTCTCTGCTTGGGGCTACTTCAATAGCACACAAACCATAGCGATAGAACTTGGAACTACATTATTGTGCCAAGTTTCAAAGAGCTAGCACAAACCATGTTTGATTTAGATTTCCAACTACATGTATCCATATAGGAGAAAACAGAGTGAAACCTAAACATGAAAACGGTTACTGCAAAGGAACGGTTTAACCTAGAAGAACGAAATTTGGTGAGCCAAGTGGGATTGGTGTACTGATCATTAAATGGAAGTATCATCAAGATTGGGTGAAAAAATGTTTGCTGAGATTTCAGGAAACTGGTAGTTTTTTGGAAGCCTGGCAACCCCTTTCAATGAAAGGGATTCTCGTCAGTATCTGCTTGGGGCTACTTCAATAGCACACAAACCATAGTGATAGAACTTGGAACGACATTATTGTGCCAAGTTTCAAAGAGCTAGCACAAACCGTGTTTGATTTAGAGTTCCAACTACATGTATCCATATAGGAGAAAACAGAGTGAAACCTAAACATGAAAACGGTTACTGCAAAGGAACGGCTTAACCTAGAAGAACGAAATTTGGTGAGCCAAGTGGGATTGGTGTACTGATCATTAAATAGAAGTATCATCAAGATTGGGTGAAAAAATATTTGCTGAGATTTCAGGAAACTCGTAGTTTTTTGGAAGCTTGGCAGCCCCTTTCAATGAAAGGGTTTCTCGTCAGTCTCTGCTTGGGGCTACTTCAATAGCACACAAACCATAGCGATAGAACTTGGAAATACATTATTGTGCCAAGTTTCAAAGAGCTAGCACAAACCGTGTTTGATTTAGAGTTCCAAATACATGTATCTATATAGGAGAAAACAGAGTGAAACCTAAACATGAAAACGGTTACTGCAAAGGAACAGTTTAACCTAGAAGAACGAAATTTGGTGAGCCACGTGGGATTGGTGTACTGATCATTAAATGGAAGTATCATCAAGAGTGGGTGAAAAAATGTTTGCTGTGATTTCAGGAAACTCGCAGTTTTTGGAAGCCTGGCAACCCCTTTCTATGAAAGGGATTCTCTTCAGTCTCTGCTTGGGGCTAGTTCAGTAGCACACAAAGCATAGCGATAGAACTTGGAACTACATTATTGTGCCAAGTTTCAAAGAGCTAGCACAAACCGTGTTTGATTTAGAGTTCCAAATACATGTATCTATATAGGAGACAACAGAGTGAAACCTAAACATGAAAACGGTCACTGCAAAGGAACGGTTTAACCTAGAAGAACGAAATTTTGTGAGCCAAGTTGGATTCGTGTACTGATCACTACCTGCAAGTATCATCAAGATTGGGTGAAAAAATGTTTGCTGAGATTTCAGGAAACTCGTAGTTTTTTGGAAGCTTTATATCCCCTTTCAATGAAAGGGATTCTCGTCAGTCTCTGCTTGGGGCTACTTCAATAGCACACAAATCATTCTGACAGAACTTGGAACTACATTATTGTGCCAAGTTTCAAAGAGCTAGCACAAACCGTGTTTGATTTAGAGTTCCAACTACACGTATCTATATAGGAGAAAACAGAGTGAAACCTAAACATGAAAACGGTTACTGCAAAGGAACGGTTTAACCTAGAAGAACGACATTTGGTGAGCCAAGTGGGATTGGTGTACTGATCATTAAATGGAAGTATCATCAAGATTGGGTGAAAAAATGTTTGCTGAGATTTCAGGAAACTCGCAGTTTTTTGGAAGCCTCCAACCACGTTCAATGAAAGTGATTCTCGTCAGTCTCTGCTTATGGCTACTTCAATAGCACACAAACCATAGCGATAGAACTTGGAACTACATTATTGTGCCAAGCTTCAAAGAGCTAGCACAAACCGTGTTTGATTTAGAGTTCCAACTACATGTATCCATATAGGAGAAAACAGAGTGAAACCTAAACATGAAAACGGTTACTGCAAAGGAACAGTTTAACCTAGAAGAACGAAATTTGGTGAGCCAAGTGGGATTGGTGTACTGATCATTAAATGGAAGTATCATCAAGATTGGGTGAAAAAATGTTTGCTGAGATTTCAGGAAACTCGTAGTTTTTTGGAAGCTTGGCAACCCCTTTCAATGAAAGGGATTCTCGTCAGTCTCTGCTTGGGGCTACTTCAATAGCACACAAACCATAGCGATAGAACTTGGAACTACATTATTGTGCCAGGTTTCAAAGATCTAGCACAAACCGTGTTTGATTTAGAGTTCCAACTACATGTATCTATATAGGAGAAAACAGAGTGAAACCTAAATATGAAAACGATTACTGCAAAGGAACGGTTTAACCTAGAAGAACGAAATTTGGTGAGCCAAGTGGGATTGGTGTACTGATCATTAAATGGAAGTATCATCAAGACTGGGTGAAAAAATGTTTGCTGTGATTTCAGGAAACTCCCAGTTTTTTGGAAGCCTGGCAACGCCTTTCTATGAAAGGGATTCTCGTCAGTCTCTGCTTGGGCCTACTTCAATAGCACACAAACCATAGCGAAAGAACTTGGAACTACATTATTATGCCAAGTTTCAAAGAGCTAGCACAAACCGTGTTTGATTTAGAGTTCCAACTACATGTATCCATATAGGAGAAAACAGAGTGAAACCTAAACATGAAAACGGTTACTGCAAAGGAACGGTTTAACCTAGAAGAACGAAATTTGGTGAGCCAAGTGGGATTGGTGTACTGATCATTAAATGGAAGTATCATCAAGATTGGGTGAAAAAATGTTGGCTGAGATTTCAGGAAACTCGTAGTTTTTTGGAAGCTTGGCAACCCCTTTCAATGAAAGGGATTCTCGTCAGTCTCTGCTTGGGGCTACTTCAATAGCACACAAACCATAGCCATAGAACTTGGAACTACATTATTGTGCCAAGTTTCAAAGAGCTAGCACAAACCGTGTTTGATTTAGAGTTCCAACTACATGTATCCATATAGGAGAAAACAGAGTGAAACCTAAACATGAAAACGGTCACTGCAAAGGAACGGTTTAACCTAGAAGAACGAAATTTTGTGAGCCAAGTGGGATTCGTGTACTGATCACTACCTGCAAGTATCATCAAGATTGGGTGAAAAAATGTTTGCTGAGATTTCAGGAAACTCGTAGTTTTTTGGAAGCTTGATATCCCCTTTCAATGAAAGGGATTCTCGTCAGTCTCTGCTTGGGGCTACTTCAATAGCACACAAATCATAGCGACAGAACTTGGAACTACATTATTGTGCCAAGTTTCAAAGAGCTAGCACAAACCGTGTTTGATTTAGAGTTCCAACTACACGTATCTATATAGGAGAAAACAGAGTGAAACCTAAACATGAAAACGGTTACTGCAAAGGAACGGTTTAACCTAGAAGAACGACATTTGGTGAGCCAAGTGGGATTGGTGTACTGATCATTAAATGGAAGTATCATCAAGATTGGGTGAAAAAATGTTTGCTGAGATTTCAGGAAACTCGCAGTTTTTTGGAAGCCTCCAACCACGTTCAATGAAAGTGATTCTCGTCAGTCTCTGCTTGGGGCTACTTCAATAGCACACAAACCACAGCGATAGAACTTGGAACTACATTATTGTGCCAAGCTTCAAAGAGCTAGCACAAACCATGTTTGATTTAGAGTTCCAACTACATGTATCCATATAGGAGAGAACAGAGTGAAACCTAAACATGAAAACAGTTACTGCAAAGGAACGGTTTTACCTAGAAGAACGAATTTGGTGAGCCAAGTGGGATTTTGTACTGATCATTATATGGAAGTATCATCAAGATTGGGTGAAAAAATTTATGCTGAGATTACAGGAAATTCGCAGTTTTTTGGAAGCCTGGCAACCCTTTCAATGAAAGAGATTCTCGTTAGTCTCTGCTTGGGGCTACTTCAATAGCACACAAACCCTAGCGATAGAACTTGGAACTACATTATTGTGCCAAGTTTCAAAGAGCTAGCACAAACCGTGTTTGATTTAGAGTTCCAACTACATGTATCCATATAGGAGAAAACAGAGTGAAACCTATACATGAAAACAGTTACTGCAAAGGAACGGTTTAACCTAGAAGAACGAAATTTGGTGAGCCATGTGGGATTTTGTACTGATCATTAAATGGAAGTATCATCAAGATTGGGTGAAAAAATGTTTGCTGAGATTACAGGAAACTCGCACTTTTTTGGAAGCCTTGCAACCCCTTTCAATGAAAGGGATTCTCGTTAGTCTCTGCTTGGGGCTACTTCAATAGCACACAAACCATAGCGATAGAACTTGGAACTACATTATTGTGCCAAGATTCAAAGAGCTAGCACAAACCGTGTTTGATTTAGAGTTCCAACTACATGTATCCATATAGGAGAAAACAGAGTGAAACCTAAACATGAAAACGGTTACTGCAAAGGAACGGTTTAACCTAGAAGAACGAAATTTGGTGAGGCCAAGTGGGATTGGTGTACTGATCATTAAATAGAAGTATCATCAAGATTGGGTGACAAAATGTTTGCTGAGATTTCAGGAAACTCGTAGTTTTTTGGAAGCTTGGCAACCCCTTTCAATGAAAGGGATTCTCGTCAGTCTCTGCTTGGGGCTACTTCAATAGCACACAAACCATAGCGATAGAACTTGGAACTACATTATTGTGCCAAGTTTCAAAGAGCTAGCACAAACCGTGTTTGATTTAGAGTTCCAACTACATGTATCCATATAGGAGAAAACAGAGTGAAACCTAAACATGAAAACGGTTACTGCAAAGGAACGGTTTAACCTAGAAGAACGAAATTTGGTGAGCCAAGTGGGATTGGTGTACTGATCATTAAATGGAAGTATCATCAAGATTGGGTGAAAAATGTTTGCTGAGATTTCAGGAAACTCGTAGTTTTTTGGAAGCTTGGCAACCCCTTTCAATGAAAGGGATTCTCGTCAGTCTCTGCTTGGGGCTACTTCAATAGCACACAAACCATAGCCATAGAACTTGGAACTACATTATTGTGCCAAGTTTCAAAGAGCTAGCACAAACCGTGTTTGATTTAGAGTTCCAACTACATGTATCCATATAGGAGAAAACAGAGTGAAACCTAAACATGAAAACGGTTACTGCAAAGGAACGGTTTAACCTAGAAGAACGAAATTTGGTGAGCCAAGTGGGATTGGTGTACTGATCATTAAATAGAAGTATCATCAAGATTGGGTGAAAAAGTGTTTGCTGAGATTTCAGGAAACTCGCAGTTTTTTGGAAGCTTGGCAACCCCTTTCAATGAAAGGGATTCTCGTCAGTCTCTGCTTGGGGCTACTTCAATAGCACACAAACCATAGCGATAGAACTTGGAACTACATTATTGTGCCAAGTTTCAAAGAGCTAGCACAAACCGTGTTTGATTTAGAGTTCCAACTACATGTATCCATATAGGAGAAAACAGAGTGAAACCTAAACATGAAAACGGTTACTGCAAAGGAACGGTTTAACCTAGAAGAACGAAATTTGGTGAGCCAAGTGGGATTGGTGTACTGATCATTAAATGGAAGTATCATCAAGATTGGGTGAAAAAATGTTTGCTGAGATTTCAGGAAACACGTAGTTTTTTGGAAGCTTGGCAACCCCTTTCAATGAAAGGGATTCTCGTCAGTCTCTGCATCGGGCTACTTCAATAGCACACAAACCATAGCCATAGAACTTGGAACTACATTATTGTGCAGAGTTTCAAAGAGGTAGCACAAACCGTGTTTGATTTAGAGTTCCAACTACATGTATCTATATAGGAGAAAACAGAGTGAAACCTAAACATGAAAACGGTTACTGCAAAGGAACAGTTTAACCTAGAAGAACGAAATTTGGTGAGCCAAGTGGGATTGGTGTACTAATCTTTAAATGGAAGTATCATCAAGACTGGGTGAAAAAATGTTTGCTGAGATTTCAGGAAACTCGCAATTTTTTGGAAGCCTGGCAACCCCTTTCTATGAAAGGGATTCTCTTCAGTCTCTGCTTGGGGTAGTTCAGTAGCACACAAACCATAGCGATAGAACTTGGAACTACATTATTGTGCCAAGTTTCAAAGAGCTAGCACAAACCGTGTTTGATTTAGAATTCCAACTACATGTATCCATATAGGAGAAAACAGAGTGAAACCTAATCATGAAAACGGTTACTGCAAAGGAACCTTTTAACCTAGAAGAACGAAATTTAGTGAGCCAAGTGGGATTCGTGTACTGATCACTACATGCAAGTATCATCAAGATTGGGTGAAAAATTGTTTGCTGTGATTTCAGGAAACTCGTAGTTTTTTGGAAGCTTGGCAACCCCTTTCAATGAAAGGGATTCTCGTCAGTCTCTGCTTGGGGCTACTTCAATAGCACAAAAACCATAGCGATAGAACTTGGAACTACATTATTGTGCCAAGTTTCAAAGAGCTAGCACAAACCATGTTTGATTTAGATTTCCAACTACATGTATCCATATCGGAGAAAACAGAGTGAAACCTAAACATGAAAACGGTTACTGCAAAGGAACGGTTTAACCTAGAAGAACGAAATTTGGTGAGCCAATTGGGATTGGTGTACTGATCATTAAATGGAAGTATCATCAAGATTGGGTGAAAAAATGTTTGCTGAGATTTCTGGAAACTCGTAGTTTTTTGGAAGCTTGGCAACCCCTTTCAATGAAAGGGATTCTCGTCAGTCTCTGCTTCGGGCTACTTCAATAGCACACAACCCCTAGCGAAAGATCATGAAACTACATTATTGTGCCAAGTTTCAAAGAGCTAGCACAAACCGTGTTTGATTTAGAGTTCCAACTACATTTATCCATATAGGAGAAAACAGAGTGAAACCTAAACATGAAAACGGTTACTGCAAAGGAACGGTTTAACCTAGAAGAACGAAATTTGGTGAGCCAAGTGGGATTGGTGTACTGATCATTAAATAGAAGTATCATCAAGATTGGGTGAAAAAATATTTGCTGAGATTTCAGTAAATTCGCAGTTTTTTGGAAGCTTGGCAACCCCTTTCAATGAAAGGGATTCTCGTCAGTCTCTGCTTGGGGCTACTTCAATAGCACACAAACCATAGCGATAGAACTTGTAACTACATTATTGTGCCAAGTTTCAAAGAGCTAGCACAAACCGTGTTTGATTTAGAGTTCCAACTACATGTATCCATATAGGAGAAAACAGAGTGAAACCTAAACATGAAAACGGTTACTGCAAAGGAACAGTTTAACCTAGAAGAACGAAATTTGTGAGCCAAGTGGGATTGGTGTACTGATCATTAAATAGAAGTATCATCAAGATTGGGTGAAAAAATGTTTGCTGAGATTTCAGGAAACTCGCAGTTTTTTGGAAGCTTGGCAACCCCTTTCAATGAAAGGGATTCTCGTCAGTCTCTGCTTGGGCTACTTCAATAGCACACAAACCATAGCGATAGAACTTGGAACTACATTATTGTGCCAAGTTTCAAAGAGCTAGCACAAACCGTGTTTGATTTAGAGTTCCAACTACATGTATCCATATAGGAGAAAACAGAGTGAAACCTAAACATGAAAACGGTTACTGCAAAGGAACGGTTTAACCTAGAAGAACGAAATTTGGTGAGCCAAGTGAGATTGGTGTCTTGATCATTAAATGGAAGTATCATCAAGATTGGGTGAAAAAATGTTTGCTGAGATTTCAGGAAACTCGTAGTTTTTGGAAGCTTGGCAACCCCTTTCAATGAAAGGGATTCTCGTCAGTCTCTGCTTGGGGCTACTTCAATAGCACACAAACCATAGCGATAGAACTTGGAACTTCATTAATGTGCCAAGCTTCAAAGAGCTAGCACAAACCGTGTTTGATTTAGAGTTCCAACTACATGTATCTATATAGGAGAAAACAGAGTGAAACCTAAATATGAAAACGATTACTGCAAAGGAACGGTTTAACCTAGAAGAACGACATTTGGTGAGCCAAGTGGGATTGGTGTACTGATCATTAAATGGAAGTATCATCAAGACTGGGTGAAAAAAAGTTTGCTGTGATTTCAGGAAACTCGCAGTTTTTTGGAAGCCTAGCAACGCCTTTCTACGAAAGGGATTCTCGTCAGTCTCTGCTTGGGGCTACTTCAATAGCACACAAACCATAGCGATAGAACTTGGAACTACATTATTGTGCCAAGTTTCAAAGAGCTAGCACAAACCGTGTTTGATTTAGAGTTCCAACTACATGTATCCATAAAGGAGAAAACAGATTGAAACCTAATCATGAAAACGGTTACTGCAAAGGAACGTTTTAACCTAGAAGAACGAAATTTAGTGAGCCAAGTGGGATTCGTGTACTGATCACTACATGCAAGTATCATCAAGATTGGGTGAAAAATTGTTTGCTGAGATTTCAGGAAACTCGTAGTTTTTTGGAAGCTTGGCAACCCCTTTCAATGAAAGGGATTCTCGTTAGTCTCTGCTTGGGGCTACTTCAATAGCACACAAACCATAGCGATAGAACTTGGAACTACATTATTGTGCCAAGTTTCAAAGAGCTAGCACAAACCGTGTTTGATTTAGAGTTCCTACTACATGTATCCATATAGGAGAAAACAGAGTGAAACCTAAACATGAAAACGGTTACTGCAAAGGAACGGTTTAACCTAGAAGAACGAAATTTGGTGAGCAAAGTGGGATTGGTGTACTGATTATTAAATAGAAGTATCATCAAGATTGGGTGAAAAAATGTTTGCTGAGATTTCAGGAAACTCGTAGTGTTTTGGAAGCTTGGCAACCCCTTTCAATGAAAGGGATTCTCGTCAGTCTCTGCTTGGGGCTACTTCAATAGCACACAAACCATAGCGATAGAACTTGGACCTACATTATTGTGGCAAGTTTCAAAGAGCTAGCACAAACCGTGTTTGATTTAGAGTTCCAACTACATGTATCCATATAGGAGAAAACAGAGTGAAACCTAAACATGAAAACAGTTACTGCAAAGGAACGGTTTAAACTAGAAGAACGAAATTTGGTGAGCCAAGTGGGATTGGTGTACTGATCATTAAATGGAAGTATCATCAAGATTGGGTGAAAAAATGTTTGCTGAGATTTCTGGAAACTCGTAGTTTTTTGGAAGCTTGGCAACCCCTTTCAATGAAAGGGATTCTCGTCAGTCTCTGCTTGGGGCTACTTCAATAGCACACAAACCCTAGCGATAGATCATGAAACTACATTATTGTGCCAAGTTTCAAAGAGCTAGCACAAACCGTGTTTGATTTAGAGTTCCAACTACATGTATCCATATAGGAGAAAACAGAGTGAAATCTAAACATGAAAACGGTTACTGCAAAGGAACAGTTTAACCTAGAAGAACGAAATTTGGTGAGCCAAGTGGGATTGGTGTACTGATCATTAAATGGAAGTATCATCAAGATTGGGTGAAAAAATGTTTGCTGAGATTTCAGGAAACTCGTAGTTTTTTGGAAGCTTGGCAACCCCTTTCAATGAAAGGGATTCTCGTCAGTCTCTGCTTGGGGCTACTTCAATAGCACACAAACCATAGCGATAGAACTTGGAACTACATTATTGTGCCAAGTTTCAAAGAGCTAGCACAAACCGTGTTTGATTTAGAATTCCAACTACATGTATCCATATAGGAGAAAACAGAGTGAAACCTAAACATGAAAACGGTTACTGCAAAGGAACGGTTTAACCTAGAACAACGAAATTTGGTGAGCCAAGTGGGATTCGTGTACTGATCACTACCTGCAAGTATCATCAAGATTGGGTGAAAAAATGTTTGCTGAGATTTCAGGAAACTCGTAGTTTTTTGGAAGCTTGATAACCCCTTTCAATGAAAGGGATTCTCGTCAGTCTCTGCTTGGGGCTACTTCAAAAGCACACAAATCATAGCGACAGTACTTGGAACTACATTATTGTGCCAAGTTTCAAGAGCTAGCACAAACCGTGTTTGATTTAGAGTTCCAACTACATGTATCCATATAGGAGAAAACAGAGTGAAACCTAAACATGAAAAGGGTTACTGCAAAGGAACGGTTTAACGTAGAAGAACGAAATTTAGTGAGCCAAGTGGGATTCATGTAGTGATCACTACCTGCAAGTATCATCAAGATTGGGTGAAAAAATGTTTGCTGAGATTTCAGGAAACTCGCAGTTTTTTGTAAGCTTGGCAACCCCTTTCAATGAAAGGGATTCTCGTCATTCTCTGCTTGGGCTACTTCAATAGCACACAAACCATAGCGATAGAACTTGGAACTACATTATTGTGCCAAGTTTCAAAGAGCTAGCACAAACCGTGTTTGATTTAGAGTTCCAACTACACGTATCTATATAGGAGAAAACAGAGTGAAACCTAAACATGAAAACGGTTACTGCAAAGGAACGATTTAACCTAGAAGAACGAAATTTGGTGAGCCAAGTGGGATTGGTGTACTGATCATTAAATGGAAAGTATCATCAAGATGGGGTGAAAAAATGTTTGCTGAGATTTCAGGAAACTCGTAGTTTTTTGGAAGCTTGGCAACCCCTTTCAATGAAAGGGATTCTCGTCAGTCTCTGCTTGGGGCTACTTCAATAGCACACAAACCGTAGCGATAGAACTTGGAACTACATTATTGTGCCAAGTTTCAAAGAGCTAGCACAAACCGTGTTTGATTTAGAGTTCCAACTACATGTATCCATATAGGAGAAAACAGAGTGAAACCTAAACATGAAAATGGTTACTGCAAAGGAACGGTTTAACCTAGAAGAACGAAATTTGGTGAGCCAAGTGGGATTCGTGTACTGATCACTACCTTCAAGTATCATCAAGATTGGGTGAAAAAATGTTTGCTGAGATTTCAGGAAACTCGCAGTTTTTTGGAAGCTTGGCAACCCTTTCAATGAAAGGGATTCTCGTCAGTCTCTGCTTGGGGCTACTTCAATAGCACACAAACCATAGCCATAGAACTTGGAACTACATTATTGTGCAAGTGTCAAAGAGCTAGCACAAACCGTGTTTGATTAGAGTTCCAACTACATTTATCCATATAGGAGAAAACAGAGTGAAACCTAAACATGAAAACGGTTACTGCAAAGGAACGGTTTAACCTAGAAGAACGAAATTTGGTGAGCCAAGTGGGATTGGTGTACTGATCATTAAATGGAAGTATCATCAAGATTGGGTGAAAAAATGTTTGCTGAGATTTCAGGAAACTCGTAGTTTTTTGGAAGCTTGGCAACCCCTTTCAATGAAAGGGATTCTCGTCAGTCTCTGCTTGGGGCTACTTCAATAGCACACAAACCATAGCGATAGAACTTGGAACTACATTATTGTGCCAAGTTTCAAAGAGCTAGCACAAACCGTGTTTGATTTAGAGTTCCAACTACATGTATCCATATAGGAGAAAACAGAGTGAAACCTAAACATGAAAACGGTTACTGCAAAGGAACAGTTTAACCTAGAAGAACGAAATTTGGTGAGCCAAGTGGGATTGGTGTACTGATCATTAAATAGAAGTATCATCAAGATTGGGTGAAAAAATGTTTGCTGAGATTTCAGGAAACTCGCAGTTTTTTGGAAGCTTGGCAACCCCTTTCAATGAAAGGGATTCTCGTCAGTCTCTGCTTGGGGCTACTTCAATAGCACACAAACCATAGCGATAGAACTTGGAACTACATTATTGTGCCAAGTTTCAAAGAGCTAGCACAAACCGTGTTTGATTTAGAGTTCCAACTACATGTATCCATATAGGAGAAAACAGAGTGAAACCTAAACATGAAAACGGTTACTGCAAAGGAACGGTTTAACCTAGAAGAACGAAATTTGGTGAGCCAAGTGGGATTGGTGTACTGATCATTAAATGGAAGTATCATCAAGATTGGGTGAAAAATGTTTGCTGAGATTTCAGGAAACTCGTAGTTTTTTGGAAGCTTGGCAACCCCTTTCAATGAAAGGGATTCTCGTCAGTCTCTGCTTGGGGCTACTTCAATAGCACACAAACCATAGCGATAGAACTTGGAACTACATTATTGTGCCAAGTTTCAAAGAGCTAGCACAAACCGTGTTTGATTTAGAGTTCCAACTACATGTATCCATATAGGAGAAAACAGAGTGAAACCTAAACATGAAAACGGTTACTGCAAAGGAACGGTTTAACCTAGAAGAACGAAATTTGGTGAGCCAAGTGGGATTGGTGTACTGATCATTAAATGGAAGTATCATCAAGACTGGGTGAAAAAAAGTTTGCTGTGATTTCAGGAAACTCGCAGTTTTTTGGAAGCCTGGCAACGCCTTTCTACGAAAGGGATTCTCGTCAGTCTCTGCTTGGGGCTACTTCAATAGCACACAAACCATAGCGATAGAACTTGGAACTACATTATTGTGCCAAGTTTCAAAGAGCTAGCACAAACCGTGTTTGATTTAGAGTTCCAACTACATGTATCCATAAAGGAGAAAACAGATTGAAACCTAATCATGAAAACGGTTACTGCAAAGGAACGTTTTAACCTAGAAGAACGAAATTTAGTGAGCCAAGTGGGATTCGTGTACTGATCACTACATGCAAGTATCATCAAGATTGGGTGAAAAATTGTTTGCTGAGATTTCAGGAAACTCGTAGTTTTTTGGAAGCTTGGCAACCCCTTTCAATGAAAGGGATTCTCGTTAGTCTCTGCTTGGGGCTACTTCAATAGCACACAAACCATAGCGATAGAACTTGGAACTACATTATTGTGCCAAGTTTCAAAGAGCTAGCACAAACCGTGTTTGATTTAGAGTTCCTACTACATGTATCCATATAGGAGAAAACAGAGTGAAACCTAAACATGAAAACGGTTACTGCAAAGGAACGGTTTAACCTAGAAGAACGAAATTTGGTGAGCCAAGTGGGATTGGTGTACTGATTATTAAATAGAAGTATCATCAAGATTGGGTGAAAAAATGTTTGCTGAGATTTCAGGAAACTCGTAGTGTTTTGGAAGCTTGGCAACCCCTTTCAATGAAAGGGATTCTCGTCAGTCTCTGCTTGGGGCTACTTCAATAGCACACAAACCATAGCGATAGAACTTGGACCTACATTATTGTGGCAAGTTTCAAAGAGCTAGCACAAACCGTGTTTGATTTAGAGTTCCAACTACATGTATCCATATAGGAGAAAACAGAGTGAAACCTAAACATGAAAACAGTTACTGCAAAGGAACGGTTTAACCTAGAAGAACGAAATTTGGTGAGCCAAGTGGGATTGGTGTACTGATCATTAAATGGAAGTATCATCAAGATTGGGTGAAAAATGTTTGCTGAGATTTCTGGAAACTCGTAGTTTTTTGGAAGCTTGGCAACCCCTTTCAATGAAAGGGATTCTCGTCAGTCTCTGCTTGGGGCTACTTCAATAGCACACAAACCCTAGCGATAGATCATGAAACTACATTATTGTGCCAAGTTTCAAAGAGCTAGCACAAACCGTGTTTGATTTAGAGTTCCAACTACATGTATCCATATAGGAGAAAACAGAGTGAAACCTAAACATGAAAACGGTTACTGCAAAGGAACAGTTTAACCTAGAAGAACGAAATTTGGTGAGCCAAGTGGGATTGGTGTACTGATCATTAAATGGAAGTATCATCAAGATTGGGTGAAAAAATGTTTGCTGAGATTTCAGGAAACTCGTAGTTTTTTGGAAGCTTGGCAACCCCTTTCAATGAAAGGGATTCTCGTCAGTCTCTGCTTGGGGCTACTTCAATAGCACACAAACCATAGCGATAGAACTTGGAACTACATTATTGTGCCAAGTTTCAAAGAGCTAGCACAAACCGTGTTTGATTTAGAATTCCAACTACATGTATCCATATAGGAGAAAACAGAGTGAAACCTAAACATGAAAACGGTTACTGCAAAGGAACGGTTTAACCTAGAACAACGAAATTTGGTGAGCCAAGTGGGATTCGTGTACTGATCACTACCTGCAAGTATCATCAAGATTGGGTGAAAAAATGTTTGCTGAGATTTCAGGAAACTCGTAGTTTTTTGGAAGCTTGATAACCCCTTTCAATGAAAGGGATTCTCGTCAGTCTCTGCTTGGGGCTACTTCAAAAGCACACAAATCATAGCGACAGTACTTGGAACTACATTATTGTGCCAAGTTTCAAAGAGCTAGCACAAACCGTGTTTGATTTAGAGTTCCAACTACATGTATCCATATAGGAGAAAACAGAGTGAAACCTAAACATGAAAAGGGTTACTGCAAAGGAACGGTTTAACGTAGAAGAACGAAATTTAGTGAGCCAAGTGGGATTCATGTACTGATCACTACCTGCAAGTATCATCAAGATTGGGTGAAAAAATGTTTGCTGAGATTTCAGGAAACTCGCAGTTTTTTGTAAGCTTGGCAACCCCTTTCAATGAAAGGGATTCTCGTCATTCTCTGCTTGGGGCTACTTCAATAGCACACAAACCATAGCGATAGAACTTGGAACTACATTATTGTGCCAAGTTTCAAAGAGCTAGCACAAACCGTGTTTGATTTAGAGTTCCAACTACACGTATCTATATAGGAGAAAACAGAGTGAAACCTAAACATGAAAACGGTTACTGCAAAGGAACGATTTAACCTAGAAGAACGAAATTTGGTGAGCCAAGTGGGATTGGTGTACTGATCATTAAATGGAAGTATCATCAAGATTGGGTGAAAAAATGTTTGCTGAGATTTCAGGAAACTCGTAGTTTTTTGGAAGCTTGGCAACCCCTTTCAATGAAAGGGATTCTCGTCAGTCTCTGCTTGGGGCTACTTCAATAGCACACAAACCGTAGCGATAGAACTTGGAACTACATTATTGTGCCAAGTTTCAAAGAGCTAGCACAAACCGTGTTTGATTTAGAGTTCCAACTACATGTATCCATATAGGAGAAAACAGAGTGAAACCTAAACATGAAAATGGTTACTGCAAAGGAACGGTTTAACCTAGAAGAATGAAATTTGGTGAGCCAAGGTGGATTGGTGTACTGATCATTAAATGGAAGTATCATCAAGATTGGGTGAAAAAATGTTAGCTGAGATTTCAGGAAACTCGTAGTTTTTTGGAAGCTTGGCAACCCCTTTCAATGAAAGGGATTCTCGTCAGTCTCTGCTTGGGGCTACTTCAATAGCACACAAACCATAGGGATAGAACTTGGAACTATATTATTGTGCCAAGTTTCAAAGAGCTAGCACAGTGTTTGATTTAGAGTTCCAACTACATGTATCTATATAGGAGAAACAGAGTGAACCTAAACATGAAAACGGTTACTGCAAAGGAACAGTTTAACCTAGAAGAACGAAATTTGGTGAGCCAAGTGGGATTGGTGTCCTGATCATTAAATGGAAGTATCATCAAGACTGGGTGAAAAAATGTTTGCTGAGATTTCAGGAAACTCGCAGTTTTTGGAAGCCTGGCAACCCCTTTCTATGAAAGGGATTCTCTTCAGTCTCTGCTTGGGGTAGTTCAGTAGCACACAAACCATAGCCATAGAACTTGGAACTACATTATTGTGCAGAGTTTCAAAGAGCTAGCACAAACCGTGTTTGATTTAGAATTCCAACTACATGTATCCATATAGGAGAAAACAGAGTGAAACCTAATCATGAAAACGGTTACTGCAAAGGAACCTTTTAACCTAGAAGAACGAAATTTAGTGAGCCAAGTGGGATTCGTGTACTGATCACTACATGCAAGTATCATCAAGATTGGGTGAAAAATTGTTTGCTGTGATTTCAGGAAACTCGTAGTTTTTTGGAAGCTTGGCAACCCCTTTCAATTAAAGGGATTCTCGTCAGTCTCTGCTTGGGGTAGTTCAGTAGCACACAAACCATAGCGATAGAACTTGGAACTACATTATTGTGCCAAGTTTCAAAGAGCTAGCACAAACCGTGTTTGATTTAGAATTCCAACTACATGTATCCATATAGGAGAAAACAGAGTGAAACCTAAACATGAAAACGGTTACTGCAAAGGAACGGTTTAACCTAGAAGAACGAAATTTGGTGAGCCAATTGGGATTGGTGTACTGATCATTAAATGGAAGTATCATCAAGATTGGTGAAAAAATGTTTGCTGAGATTTCTGGAAACTCGTAGTTTTTTGGAAGCTTGGCAACCCCTTTCAATGAAAGGGATTCTCGTCAGTCTCTGCTTGGGATACTTCAATAGCACACAACCCCTAGCGATAGATCATGAAACTACATTATTGTGCCAAGTTTCAAAGAGCTAGCACAAACCGTGTTTGATTTAGATTTCCAACTACATGTATCCTTATAGGAGAAACAGAGTGAAACCTAAACATGAAAACGGTTACTGCAAAGGAACGGTTTAACCTAGAAGAACGAAATTTGGTGAGCCAAGTGGGATTGGTGTACTGATCATTAAATAGAAGTATCATCAAGATTGGGTGAAAAAATGTTTGCTGAGATTTCTGGAAACTCGTAGTTTTTTGGAAGCTTGGCAACCCCTTTCAATGAAAGGGATTCTCGTCAGTCTCTGCTTGGGGATACTTCAATAGCACACAACCCCTAGCGATAGATCATGAAACTACATTATTGTGCCAAGTTTCAAAGAGCTAGCACAAACCGTGTTTGATTTAGATTTCCAACTACATGTATCCATATAGGAGAAAACAGAGTGAAACCTAAACATGAAAACGGTTACTGCAAAGGAACGGTTTAACCTAGAAGAACGAAATTTGGTGAGCCAAGTGGGATTGTGTACTGATCATTAAATAGAAGTATCATCAAGATTGGGTGAAAAAATGTTTGCTGAGATTTCAGGAAACTCGCAATTTTTTGGAAGCTTGGCAACCCCATTCAATGAAAGGGATTCTCGTCAGTCTCTGCTTGGGGCTACTTCAATAGCACACAAACATAGCGATAGAACTTGGAACTACATTATTGTGCCAAGTTTCAAAGAGCTAGCACAAACCGTGTTTGATTTTGAGTTCCAACTACATGTATCCATATAGGAGAAAACAGAGTGAAACCTAAACATGAAAACGGTTACTACAAAGGAACGGTTTAACCTAGAAGAACGAAATTTGGTGAGCCAAGTGGGATTGGTGTACTGATCATTAAATGGAAGTATCATCAAGATTGGGTGAAAAAATGTTTGCTGAGATTTCAGGAAACACGTAGTTTTTTGGAAGCTTGGCAACCCCTTTCAATGAAAGGGATTCTCGTCAGTCTCTGCTTCGGGCTACTTCAATAGCACACAAACCATAGCCATAGAACTTGGAACTACATTATTGTGCAGAGTTTCAAAGAGCTAGCACAAACCGTGTTTGATTTAGAGTTCCAACTACATGTATCTATATAGGAGAAAACAGAGTGAAACCTAAACATGAAAACGGTTACTGCAAAGGAACAGTTTAACCTAGAAGAACGAAATTTGGTGAGCCAAGTGGGATTGGTGTCCTGATCATTAAATGGAAGTATCATCAAGACTGGGTGAAAAAATGTTTGCTGAGATTTCAGGAAACTCGCAGTTTTTTGGAAGCCTGGCAACCCCTTTCTATGAAAGGGATTCTCTTCAGTCTCTGCTTGGGGTAGTTCAGTAGCACACAAACCATAGCCATAGAACTTGGAACTACATTATTGTGCAGAGTTTCAAAGAGCTAGCACAAACCGTGTTTGATTTAGAATTCCAACTACATGTATCCATATAGGAGAAAACAGAGTGAAACCTAATCATGAAAACGGTTACTGCAAAGGAACCTTTTAACCTAGAAGAACGAAATTTAGTGAGCCAAGTGGGATTCGTGTACTGATCACTACATGCAAGTATCATCAAGATTGGATGAAAAATTGTTTGCTGTGATTTCAGGAAACTCGTAGTTTTTTGGAAGCTTGGCAACCCCTTTCAATGAAAGGGATTCTCGTCAGTCTCTGCTTGGGGTAGTTCAGTAGCACACAAACCATAGCGATAGAACTTGGAACTACATTATTGTGCCAAGTTTCAAAGAGCTAGCACAAACCGTGTTTGATTTAGAATTCCAACTACATGTATCCATATAGGAGAAAACAGAGTGAAACCTAAACATGAAAACGGTTACTGCAAAGGAACGGTTTAACCTAGAAGAACGAAATTTGGTGAGCCTTTTGGGATTGGTGTACTGATCATTAAATGGAAGTATCATCAAGATTGGGTGAAAAAATGTTTGCTGAGATTTCTGGAAACTCGTAGTTTTTTGGAAGCTTGGCAACCCCTTTCAATGAAAGGGATTCTCGTCAGTCTCTGCTTGGGGATACTTCAATAGCACACAACGCCTAGCGATAGATCATGAAACTACATTATTGTGCCAAGTTTCAAAGAGCTAGCACAAACCGTGTTTGATTTAGATTTCCAACTACATGTATCCATATAGGAGAAAACAGAGTGAAACCTAAACATGAAAACGGTTACTGCAAAGGAACGGTTTAACCTAGAAGAACGAAATTTGGTGAGCCAAGTGGGATTGGTGTACTGATCATTAAATAGAAGTATCATCAAGATTGGGTGAAAAAATGTTTGCTGAGATTTCTGGAAACTCGTAGTTTTTTGGAAGCTTGGCAACCCCTTTCAATGAAAGGGATTCTCGTCAGTCTCTGCTTGGGGATACTTCAATAGCACACAACCCTAGCGATAGATCATGAAACTACATTATTGTGCCAAGTTTCAAAGAGCTAGCACAAACCGTGTTTGATTTAGATTTCCAACTACATGTATCCATATAGGAGAAAACAGAGTGAAACCTAAACATGAAAACGGTTACTGCAAAGGAACGGTTTACCTAGAAGAACGAAATTTGGTGAGCCAAGTGGGATTGGTGTACTGATCATTAAATAGAAGTATCATCAAGATTGGGTGAAAAAATGTTTGGCTGAGATTTCAGTAAATTCGCAGTTTTTTGGAAGCTTGGCAACCCTTTCAATGAAATGGATTCTCGTCAGTCTATGCTTGGGGATACTTCAATAGCACACAAACCATAGCGATAGAACTTGTAACTACATTATTGTGCCAACTTTCAAAGAGGCTAGCACAAACCGTGTTTGATTTAGAGTTCCAACTACATTTATCCATATAGGAGAAAACAGAGTGAAACCTAAACATGAAAACGGTTACTGCAAAGGAACGGTTTAACCTAGAAGAACGAAATTTGGTGAGCCAAGTGGGATTGGTGTACTGATCATTAAATAGAAGTATCATCAAGATTGGGTGAAAAAATGTTTGCTGAGATTTCAGGAAACTCGCAGTTTTTGGAAGCTTGGCAACCCCTTTCAATGAAAGGGATTCTCGTCAGTCTCTGCTTGGGGCTACTTCAATAGCACACAAACCATAGCGATAGAACTTGGAACTACATTATTGTGCCAAGTTTCAAAGAGCTAGCACAAACCGTGTTTGATTTAGAGTTCCAACTACATGTATCCATATAGGAGAAAACAGAGTGAAACCTAAACATGAAAACGGTTACTGCAAAGGAACGGTTTAACCTAGAAGAACGAAATTTGGTGAGCCAAGTGGGATTGGTGTCTTGATCATTAAATGGAAGTATCATCAAGATTGGGTGAAAAAATGTTTGCTGAGATTTGAGGAAACTCGTAGTTTTTGGAAGCTTGGCAACCCCTTTCAATGAAAGGGATTCTCGTCAGTCTCTGCTTGGGGCTACTTCAATAGCACACAAACCATAGCGATAGAACTTGGAACTACATTATTGTGCCAAGTTTCAAAGAGCTAGCACAAACCGTGTTTGATTTAGAGTTCCAACTACATGTATCCATATAGGAGAAAACAGAGTGAAACCTAAACATGAAAACGGTTACTGCAAAGGAACGGTTTAACCTAGAAGAACGAAATTTGGTGAGCCAATTGGGATTGGTGTCTTGATCATTAAATGGAAGTATCATCAAGATTGGGTGAAAAAAATGTTTGCTGAGATTTCAGGATACTCGCAGTTTTTGGAAGCCTGGCAACCCCTTTCAATGAAAGGGATTCTCGTCAGTCTCTGCTTGGGGCTACTTCAATAGCACACAAACCATAGCGATAGAACTTGGAACTACATTATTGTGCCAAGTTTCAAAGAGCTAGCACAAACCGTGTTTGATTTAGAGTTCCAACTACACGTATCTATATAGGAGAAAACAGAGTGAAACCTAAACATGAAAACGGTTACTGCAAAGGAACAGTTTAACCTAGAAGAACGAAATTTGGTGAGCCAAGTGGGATTGGTGTACTGATCATTAAATGGAAGTATCATCAAGACTGGGTGAAAAAAATGTTTGCTGAGATTTCAGGATACTCGCAGTTTTTTGGAAGCCTGGCAACCCCTTTCTATGAAAGGGATTCTCGTCAGTCTCTGCTTGGGGCTACTTCAATAGCACACAAACCATAGCGATAGAACTTGGAACTACATTATTGTGCCAAGTTTCAAAGAGCTAGGACAAACCGTGTTTGATTTAGAGTTCCTACTACATGTATCCATATAGGAGAAAACAGAGTGAAACCTAAACATGAAAACGGTTACTGCAAAGGAACGGTTTAACCTAGAAGAACGAAATTTGGTGAGCCAAGTGGGATTGGTGTACTGATTATTAAATAGAAGTATCATCAAGATTGGGTGAAAAAATGTTTGCTGAGATTTCAGGAAACTCGTAGTGTTTTGGAAGCTTGGCAACCCCTTTCAATGAAAGGGATTCTCGTCAGTCTCTGCTTGGGGCTACTTCAATAGCACACAAACCATAGCGATAGAACTTGGACCTACATTATTGTGGCAAGTTTCAAAGAGCTAGCACAAACCGTGTTTGATTTAGAGTTCCAACTACATGTATCCATATAGGAGAAAACAGAGTGAAACCTAAACATGAAAACAGTTACTGCAAAGGAACGGTTTAAACTAGAAGAACGAAATTTGGTGAGCCACGTGGGATTGGTGTACTGATCATTAAATGGAAGTATCATCAAGATTGGGTGAAAAAATGTTTGCTGAGATTTCAGGAAACTCGTAGTTTTTTGGAAGCTTGGCAACCCCTTTCAATGAAAGGGATTCTCGTCAGTCTCTGCTTGGGGCTACTTCAATAGCACACAAACCATAGCGATAGATCATGAAACTACATTATTGTGCCAAGTTTCAAAGAGCTAGCACAAACTGTGTTTGATTTAGAGTTCCAACTACATGTATCCATATAGGAGAAAACAGAGTGAAATCTAAACATGAAAACGGTTACTGCAAAGGAACAGTTTAACCTAGAAGAACGAAATTTGGTGAGCCAAGTGGGATTGGTGTACTGATCATTAAATGGAAATATCATCAAGATTGGGTGAAAAAATGTTTGCTGAGATTTCAGGAAACTCGTAGTTTTTTGGAAGCTTGGCAACCCCTTTCAATGAAAGGGATTCTCGTCAGTCTCTGCTTGGGGCTACTTCAATAGCACACAAACCATAGCGATAGAACTTGGAACTACATTATTGTGCCAAGTTTCAAAGAGCTAGCACAAACCGTGTTTGATTTAGAATTCCAACTACATGTATCCATATAGGAGAAAACAGAGTGAAACCTAAACATGAAAACGGTTACTGCAAAGGAACGGTTTAACCTAGAACAACGAAATTTGGTGAGCCAAGTGGGATTCGTGTACTGATCACTACCTGCAAGTATCATCAAGATTGGGTGAAAAAATGTTTGCTGAGATTTCAGGAAACTCGTAGTTTTTTGGAAGCTTGATAACCCCTTTCAATGAAAGGGATTCTCGTCAGTCTCTGCTTGGGGCTACTTCAAAAGCACACAAATCATAGCGACAGTACTTGGAACTACATTATTGTGCCAAGTTTCAAAGAGCTAGCACAAACCGTGTTTGATTTAGAGTTCCAACTACATGTATCCATATAGGAGAAAACAGAGTGAAACCTAAACATGAAAAGGGTTACTGCAAAGGAACGGTTTAACGTAGAAGAACGAAATTTATTGAGCCAAGTGGGATTCATGTACTGATCACTACCTGCAAGTATCATCCAGATTGGGTGAAAAAATGTTTGCTGAGATTTCAGGAAACTCGCAGTTTTTTGTAAGCTTGGCAACCCCTTTCAATGAAAGGGATTCTCGTCATTCTCTGCTTGGGGCTACTTCAATAGCACACAAACCATAGCGATAGAACTTGGAACTACATTATTGTGCCAAGTTTCAAAGAGCTAGCACAAACCGTGTTTGATTTAGAGTTCCAACTACACGTATCTATATAGGAGAAAACAGAGTGAAACCTAAACATGAAAACGGTTACTGCAAAGGAACGATTTAAACTAGAAGAACGAAATTTGGTGAGCCACGTGGGATTGGTGTACTGATCATTAAATGGAAGTATCATCAAGATTGGGTGAAAAAATGTTAGCTGAGATTTCAGGAAACTCGTAGTTTTTTGGAAGCTTGGCAACCCCTTTCAATGAAAGGGATTCTCGTCAGTCTCTGCTTGGGGCTACTTCAATAGCACACAAACCATAGGGATAGAACTTGGAACTATATTATTGTGCCAAGTTTCAAAGAGCTAGCACAAACCGTGTTTGATTTAGAGTTCCAACTACATGTATCCATATAGGAGAAAACAGAGTGAAACCTAAACATGAAAAAGGTTACTGCAAAGGAACGGTTTAACCTAGAAGAACGAAATTTGGTGAGCCAAGTGGGATTGGTGTACTGATCATTAAATGGAAGTATCATCAAGATTGGGTGAAAAAATGTTTGCTGAGATTTCAGGAAACTCGCAGTTTTTTGGAAGCATCCAACCACGTTCAATGAAAGTGATTCTCGTCAGTCTCTGCTTGGGGCTACTTCAATAGCACACAAACCATAGCGATATAACTTGGAACTACATTAATGTGCCAAGCTTCAAAGAGCAAGCACAAACCATGTTTGATTTAGAGTTCCAACTACATGTATCCATATAGCAGAAAACAGAGTGAAACCTAAACATGAAAACAGTTACTGCAAAGGAACGGTTTAACGTAGAAGAACGAAATTTGGTGAGCCAAGTGGGATTGGTGTACTGATCATTAAATGGAAGTATCATCAAGATTGGGTGAAAAACTGTTTGCTGAGATTTCAGGAAACTCGTAGTTTTTTGGAAGCTTGGCAACCCCTTTCAATGAAAGGGATTCTCGTCAGTCTCTGCTTGGGGCTACTTCAATAGCACACAAACCCTAGCGATAGAACTTGGAACTACATTATTGTGCCAAGTTTCAAAGAGCTAGCACAAACCGTGTTTGATTTAGAGTTCCAACTACATGTATCTATATAGGAGAAAACAGAGTGAAACCTAAATATGAAAACGATTAGTGCAAAGGAACGGTTTAACCTAGAAGACCGAAATTTGGTGAGCCAAGTGGGATTGGTGTACTGATCATTAAATGGAAGTATCATCAAGACTGGGTGAAAAAATGTTTGCTGTGATTTCAGGAAACTCGCAGTTTTTTGGAAGCCTGGCAACGCCTTTCTATGAAAGGGATTCTCGTCAGTCTCTGATTGGGGCTACTTCAATAGCACACAAACTATAGCGATAGAACTTGGAACTACATTATTGTGCCAAGTTTCAAAGGGCTAGCACAAACCGTGTTTGATTTAGAGTTCCAACTACATGTATCCATATAGGAGAAAACAGAGTGAAACCTAATCATGAAAACGGTTACTGCAAAGGAACCTTTTAACCTAGAAGAACGAAATTTGGTGAGCCAAGTGGGATTGGTGTACTGATCATTAAATGGAAGTATCATCAAGATTGGGTGAAAAAATGTTTGCTGAGATTTCAGGAAACTCGTAGTTTTTTGGAAGCTTGGCAACCCCTTTCAATGAAAGGGATTCTCGTCAGTCTCTGCTTGGGGCTACTTCAATAGCACACAAAACCATAGCGATAGAACTTGGAACTACATTATTGTGCCAAGTTTCAAAGAGCTAGCACAAACGTGTTTGATTTAGAGTTCCAACTACATGTATCCATATAGGAGAAAACAGAGTGAAACCTAAACATGAAAACGGTTACTGCAAAGGAACGGTTTAACGTAGAAGAACGAAATTTGGTGAGCCAAGTGGGATTGGTTTACTGATCATTAAATAGAAGTATCATCAAGATTGGGTGAAAAAATGTTTGCTGAGATTTCAGGAAATTCGCAGTTTTTTGGAAGCTTGGCAACCCCTTTCAATGAAAGGGATTCTCGTCAGTCTCTGCTTGGGGCTACTTCAATAGCACACAAAACATAGCGATAGAACTTGGAACTACGTTATTGTGCCAAGTTTCAAAGAGCTAGCACAAACCGTGTTTGATTTAGAGTTCCAACTACATGTATCCATATAGGAGAAAACAGAGTGAAACCTAAACATGAAAACGGTTACTGCAAAGGAACGGTTTAACCTAGAAGAACGAAATTTGGTGAGCCAAGTGGGATTGGTGTACTGATCATTAAATGGAAGTATGATCAAGATTTGGTGAAAAAATGTTTTGCTGAGATTTCAGGAAACTCGTAGTTTTTTGGAAGCTTGGCAATCCCTTTCAATGAAAGGGATTCTCGTCAGTCTCTGCTTCGGCCTACTTCAATAGCACCCAAACCATAGCCATAGAACTTGGAACTACATTATTGTGCCAAGTTTCAAAGAGCTAGCACAAACCGTGTTTGATTTAGAGTTCCAACTACATGTATCTATATAGGAGAAAACAGAGTGAAACCTAAACATGAAAACGGTGACTGCAAAGGAACAGTTTAACCTAGAAGAACGAAATTTGGTGAGCCAAGTGGGATTGGTGTACTGATCATTAAATGGAAGTATCATCAAGAATGGGTGAAAAAATGTTTCCTGAGATTTCAGGAAACTCGCAGTTTTTGGAAGCCTGGCAACCCCTTTCTATGAAAGGGATTCTCTTCAGTCTCTGCTTGGGGCTAGTTCAGTAGCACAGAAACCATAGCGATAGAACTTGGAACTACATTATTGTGCCAAGTTTCAAAGAGCTAGCACAAACCATGTTTGATTTTAGAGTTCCAACTACATGTATCCATATAGGAGAAAACAGAGTGAAACCTAAACATGAAAACGGTTACTGCAAAGGAACGGTTTAACCTAGAAGAACGAAATTTGGTGAGCCAAGTGGGATTGGTGTACTGATCATTAAATGGAAGTATCATCAAGATTGGGTGAAAAAATGTTTGCTGAGATTTCAGGAAACTCGTAGTTTTTTGGAAGCTTGGCAACCCCTTTCAATGAAAGGGATTCTCGTCAGTCTCTGCTTGGGGCTACTTCAATAGCACACAAACCATAGCGATAGAACTTGGAACTACATTATTGTGCCAAGTTTCAAAGAGCTAGCACAAACCGTGTTTGATTTAGAGTTCCAACTACACGTATCTATATAGGAGAAAACAGAGTGAAACCTAAACATGAAAACGGTTACTGCAAAGGAACAGTTTAACCTAGAAGAACGAAATTTGGTGAGCCAAGTGGGATTGGTGTACTGATCATTAAATGGAAGTATCATCAAGACTGGGTGAAAAAATGTTTGCTGAGATTTCAGGATACTCGCAGTTTTTTGGAAGCCTGGCAACCCCTTTCTATGAAAGGGATTCTCGTCAGTCTCTGCTTGGGGCTACTTCAATAGCACACAAACCATAGCGATAGAACTTGGAACTATATTATTGTGCCAAGTTTCAAAGAGCTAGCACAAACCGTGTCTGATTTAGAGTTCCAACTACATGTATCCATATAGGAGAAAACAGAGTGAAACCTAAACATGAAAACGGTTACTGCAAAGGAACGGTTTAACCTAGAAGAAGGAAATTTGGTGAGCCAAGTGGGATTCGTGTACTGATCACTACCTGCAAGTATCATCAAGATTGGGTGAAAAAATGTTTGCTGAGATTTCAGGAAACTCGTAGTTTTTTGGAAGCTTGGCAACCCCTTTCAATGAAAGGGATTCTCGTCAGTCTCTGCTTGGGGCTACTTCAATAGCACACAAACCATAGCGATAGAACTTGGAACTACATTATTGTGCCAAGTTTCAAAGAGCTAGCACAAACCGTGTTTGATTTAGAGTTCCAAATACATGTATCCATATAGGAGAAAACAGAGTGAAACCTAAACATGAAAACGGTTACTGCAAAGGAACAGTTTAACCTAGAAGAACGAAATTTGGTGAGCCAAGTGGGATTGGTGTACTGATCATTAAATAGAAGTATCATCAAGATTGGGTGAAAAATGTTTGCTGAGATTTCAGGAAACTCGCAGTTTTTTGGAAGCTTGGCAACCCCTTTCAATGAAAGGGATTCTCGTCAGTCTCTGCTTGGGACTACTTCAATAGCACACAAACCATAGCGATAGAACTTGGAACTACATTATTGTGCCAAGTTTCAAAGAGCTAGCACAAACCGTGTTTGATTTAGAGTTCCAACTACATGTATCCATATAGGAGAAAACAGAGTGAAACCTAAACATGAAAACCGTTGCTGCAAAGGAACAGTTTAACCTAGAAGAACGAAATTTGGTGAGCCAAGTGGGATTGGTGTACTGATCATTAAATGGAAGTATCATCAAGATTGGGTGAAAAAATGTTTGCTGAGATTTCAGGAAATTCGTAGTTTTTTGGAAGCTTGGCAACCCTTTCAATGAAAGGGATTCTCGTCAGTCTCTGCTTGGGGCTACTTCAATAGCACACAAACCATAGCGATAGAACTTGGAACTACATTATTGTGCCAAGTTTCAAAGAGCTAGCACAAACCGTGTTTGATTTAGAGTTCCAACTACACGTATCTATATAGGAGAAAACAGAGTGAAACCTAAACATGAAAACGGTTACTGCAAAGGAACAGTTTAACCTAGAAGAACGAAATTTGGTGAGCCAAGTGGGATTGGTGTACTGATCATTAAATGGAAGTATCATCAAGACTGGGTGAAAAATGTTTGCTGAGATTTCAGGATACTCGCAGTTTTTTGGAAGCCTGGCAACCCCTTTCTATGAAAGGGATTCTCGTCAGTCTCTGCTTGGGGCTACTTCAATAGCACACAAACCATAGCGATAGAACTTGGAACTACATTATCTTGCCAAGTTTCAAAGAGCTAGCACAAACCGTGTTTGATTTAGAGTTCCTACTACATGTATCCATATAGGATTAAACAGAGTGAAACCTAAACATGAAAACGGTTACTGCAATGGAACGGTTTAACCTAGAAGAACGAAATTTGGTGAGCCAAGTGGGATTGGTGTACTGATTATTAAATAGAAGTATCATCAAGATTGGGTGAAAAAATGTTTGCTGAGATTTCAGGAAACTCGTAGTGTTTTGGAAGCTTGGCAACCCCTTTCAATTAAAGGGATTCTCGTCAGTCTCTGCTTGCGGCTACTTCAATAGCACACAAACCATAGCGATAGAACTTGGACCTACATTATTGTGGCAAGTTTCAAAGAGCTAGCACAAACCGTGTTTGATTTAGATTTCCAACTACATGTATCCATATAGGAGAAAACAGAGTGAAACCTAAACATGAAAACAGTTACTGCAAAGGAACGGTTTAACCTAGAAGAACGAAATTTGGTGAGCCAAGTGGGATTGGTGTACTGATCATTAAATGGAAGTATCATCAAGATTGGGTGAAAAAATGTTTGCTGAGATTTCTGGAAACTCGTAGTTTTTTGGAAGCTTGGCAACCCCTTTCAATGAAAGGGATTCTCGTCAGTCTCTGCTTGGGGCTACTTCAATAGCACACAAACCCTAGCGATAGATCATGAAACTACATTATTGTGCCAAGTTTCAAAGAGCTAGCACAAACCGTGTTTGATTTAGAGTTCCAACTACATGTATCCACATAGGAGAAAACAGAGTGAAACCTAAACATGAAAACGGTTACTGCAAAGGAACGGTTTAACCTAGAAGAACGAAATATGGTGAGCCAAGTGGGATTGGTGTACTGATCATTAAATAGAGTTTCATCAAGATTGGGTGAAAAAATGTTTGCTGAGATTTCAGGAAACTCGTAGGTTTTTTGGAAGCTTGGCAACCCCTTTCAATGAAAGGATTCTCGTAAGTCTCTGCTTGGGGCTACTTCAATAGCACACAAACCATAGCGATAGAACTTGGAACTACATTATTGTGCCAAGTTTCAAAGAGCTAGCACAAACCGTGTTTGATTTAGAGTTCCAACTACATGTATCCATATAATAGAAAACAGAGTGAAATCTAAACATGAAAACGGTTACTGCAAAGGAACAGTTTAACCTAGAAGAACGAAATTTGGTGAGCCAAGTGGGATTGGTGTACTGATCATTAAATGGAAGTATCATCAAGATTGGGTGAAAAAATGTTTGCTGAGATTTCAGGAAACTCGTAGTTTTTTGGAAGCTTGGCAACCCCTTTCAATGAAAGGGATTCTCGTCAGTCTCTGCTTGGGGCTACTTCAATAGCACACAACAATAGCGATAGAACTTGGAACTACATTATTGTGCAAGTTTCAAAGAGCTAGCACAAACCGTGTTTGATTTAGAATTCCAACTACACGTATCCATATAGGAGAAAACAGAGTGAAACCTAAACATGAAAACGGTTACTGCAAAGGAACGGTTTAACCTAGAAGAACGAAATTTGGTGAGCCAAGTGGGATTCGTGTACTGATCACTACCTGCAAGTATCATCAAGATTGGGTGAAAAAATGTTTGCTGAGATTTCAGGAAACTCGTAGTTTTTTGGAAGCTTGATAACCCCTTTCAATGAAAGGGATTCTCGTCAGTCTCTGCTTGGGGCTACTTCAAAAGCACACAAATCATAGCGACAGTACTTGGAACTACATTATTGTGCCAAGTTTCAAAGAGCTAGCACAAACCGTGTTTGATTTAGAGTTCCAACTACATGTATCCATATAGGAGAAAACAGAGTGAAACCTAACATGAAAAGGGTTACTGCAAAGAACGGTTTAACGTAGAAGAACGAAATTTAGTGAGCCAAGTGGGATTCATGTACTGATCACTACCTGCAAGTATCATCAAGATTGGGTGAAAAAAATGTTTGCTGAGATTTCAGTAAACTCGCAGTTTTTGTAAGCTTGGCAACCCTTTCAATGAAAGGGATTCTCCTCATTCTCTGCTTGGGGATACTTCAATAGCACACAAACCATAGCGATAGAACTTGGAACTACATTATTGTGCCAAGTTTCAAAGAGCTAGCACAAACGTGTTTGATTTAGAGTTCCAACTACACGTATCTATATAGGAGAAAACAGAGTGAAACCTAAACATGAAAACGGTTACTGCAAAGGAACGATTTAACCTAGAAGAACGAAATTTGGTGAGCCAAGTGGGATTGGTGTACTGATCATTAAATGGAAGTATCATCAAGATTGGGTGAAAAAATGTTTGCTGAGATTTCAGGAAACTCGTAGTGTTTTGGAAGCTTGGCAACCCCTTTGAATGAAAGGGATTCTCGTCAGTCTCTGCTTGGGGGCTACTTCAATAGCACACAAACCATAGCGATAGAACTTGGACCTACATTATTGTGGCAAATTTCAAAGAGCTAGCACAAACCGTGTTTGATTTAGATTTCCAACTACATGTATCCATATAGAGAAAACAGAGTGAACTTAAACATGAAAACAGTTACTGCAAAGGAACGGTTTAACCTAGAAGAATGAATTTGGTGAGCCAAGTGGGATTGGTGTACTGATCATTAAATGGAAGTATCATCAAGATTGGGTGAAAAAATATTTGCTGAGATTTCAGGAAACTCGTAGTTTTTTGGAAGCTTGGCAACCCCTTTCAATGAAAGGGATTCTCGTCAGTCTCTGCTGGGGCTACTTCAATAGCACACAAACCATAGCGATAGAACTTGGAACTACATTATTGTGCCAAGTTTCAAAGAGCTAGCACAAACCGTGTTTGATTTAGAATTCCAACTACATGTATCCATATAGGAGAAAACAGAGTGAAACCTAAACATGAAACGGTTACTGCAAAGGAACGGTTTAACCTAGAAGAACGAAATTTGGTGAGCCAAGTGGGATTCGTGTACTGATCACTACCTGCAAGTATCATCAAGATTGGGTGAAAAAATGTTTGCTGAGATTTCAGGAAACTCGTAGTTTTTTGGAAGCTTGATAACCCCTTTCAATGAAAGGGATTCTCGTCAGTCTCTGCTTGGGGCTACTTCAAAAGCACACAATCATAGCGACAGTACTTGGAACTACATTATTGTGCCAAGTTTCAAAGAGCTAGCACAAACCGTGTTTGATTTAGAGTTCCAACTACATGTATCCATATAGGAG
The DNA here is from genome assembly GCF_045843805.1 of Urocitellus parryii. Classification (NCBI taxonomy): domain Eukaryota; kingdom Metazoa; phylum Chordata; class Mammalia; order Rodentia; family Sciuridae; genus Urocitellus; species Urocitellus parryii. Next base: position 34,629 of record NW_027554219.1, read on the forward strand.
AAAAACAGAGTGAAACCTAAACATGAAAACAGTTACTGCAAAGCAACGGTTTAACCTAGAAGAACGAAATTTGGTGAGCCAAGTGGGATTGGTGTACTGATCATTAAATGGAAGTATCATCAAGATTGGGTGAAAAAATGTTCGCTGAGATTTCAGGAAACTCGTAGTTTTTTGGAAGCTTGGCAACCCTTTCAATGAAAGGGATTCTCGTCAGTCTCTGCTTGGGGCTACTTCAATAGCACACAATCCCTAGCGATACAACTTGAAACTACATTATTGTGGCAAGTTTCAAAGAGCTAGCACAAACCGTGTTTGATTTAGAGTTCCAACTACATGTATCCATATAGGAGAAAACAGAGTGAAACCTAAACATGAAAAAGGTTACTGCAAAGGAACGGTTTAACCTAGAAGAACGAAATTTGGTGAGCCAAGTGGGATTGGTGTACTGATCATTAAATGGAAGTATCATCAAGATTTGGGTGAAAAAAGTTTGCTGAGATTTCAGAAACTCGCAGTTTTTTGGAAGCATCCAACCACGTTCAATGAAAGTGATTCTCGTCAGTCTCTGCTTGGGGCTACTTCAATAGCACACAAACCATAGCGATAGAACTTGGAACTACATTAATGTGCCAAGCTTCAAAGAGCTAGCACAAACCATGTTTGATTTAGAGTTCCACCTACATGTATCCATATAGCAGAAACAGAGTGAAACCTAAACATGAAAACAGTTACTGCAAAGGAACGGTTTAACGTAGAAGAACGAAATTTGGTGAGCCAAGTGGGATTGGTGTACTGATCATTAAATGGAAGTATCATCAAGATTGGGTGAAAAACTGTTTGCTGAGATTTCAGGAAACTCGTAGTTTTTTGGAAGCTTGGCAACCCCTTTCAATGAAAGGGATTCTCGTCAGTCTCTGCTTGGGGCTACTTCAATAGCACACAAACCCTAGCGATAGAACTTGGAACTACATTATTGTGCCAAGTTTCAAAGAGCTAGCACAAACCGTGTTTGATTTAGAGTTCCAACTACATGTATCTATATAGGAGAAAACAGAGTGAACCTAAATATGAAAACGATTAGTGCAAAGGAACGGTTTAACCTAGAAGACCGAAATTTGGTGAGCCAAGTGGGATTGGTGTACTGATCATTAAATGGAAGTATCATCAAGACTGGGTGAAAAATGTTTGCTGTGATTTCAGGAAACTCGCAGTTTTTTGGAAGCCTGGCAACGCCTTTCTATGAAAGGGATTCTCGTCAGTCTCTGATTGGGGCTACTTCAATAGCACACAAACTATAGCGATAGAACTTGGAACTACATTATTGTGCCAAGTTTCAAAGGGCTAGCACAAACCGTGTTTGATTTAGAGTTCCAACTACATGTATCCATATAGGAGAAAACAGAGTGAAACCTAATCATGAAAACGGTTACTGCAAAGGAACCTTTTAACCTATAAGAACGAAATTTGGTGAGCCAAGTGGGATTGGTGTACTGATCATTAAATGGAAGTATCATCAAGATTGGGTGAAAAAATGTTTGCTGAGATTTCAGGAAACTCGTAGTTTTTTGGAAGCTTGGCAACCCCTTTCAATGAAAGGGATTCTCGTCAGTCTCTGCTTGGGGCTACTTCAATAGCACACAAACCATAGCGATAGAACTTGGAACTACATTATTGTGCCAAGTTTCAAAGAGCTAGCACAAACCGTGTTTGATTTAGAGTTCCAACTACATGTATCCATATAGGAGAAAACAGAGTGAAACCTAAACATGAAAACGGTTACTGCAAAGGAACGGTTTAACGTAGAAGAACGAAATTTGGTGAGCCAAGTGGGATTGGTGTACTGATCATTAAATGGAAGTATCATCAAGATTGGGTGAAAAATGTTTGCTGAGATTTCAGGAAACTCGTAGTTTTTTGGAAGCTTGGCAACCCCTTTCAATGAAAGGGATTCTCGTCAGTCTCTGCTTGGGGCTACTTCAATAGCACACAAACCATAGCGATAGAACTTGGACCTACATTATTGTGCCAAGTTTCAAAGAGCTAGCACAAACCGTGTTTGATTTAGAGTTCCAACTACATGTATCCATATAGGAGAAAACAGAGTGAAACCTAAACATGAAAACGGTTACTGCAAAGGAACGATTTAACCTAGAAGAACGAAATTTGGTGAGCCACGTGGGATTGGTGTACTGATCATTAAATGGAAGTATCATCAAGATTGGGTGAAAAAATGTTTGCTGAGATTTCAGGAAACTCGTAGTTTTTTGGAAGCTTGGCAACCCCTTTCAATGAAAGGGATTCTCGTCAGTCTCTGCTTGGGGCTACTTCAATAGCACACAAACCATAGCGATAGAACTTGGACCTACATTATTGTGGCAAGTTTCAAAGAGCTAGCACAAACCGTGTTTGATTTAGAGTTCCAACTACATGTATCCATATAGGAGAAAACAGAGTGAAACCTAAACATGAAAACAGTTACTGCAAAGGAACGGTTTAAACTAGAAGAACGAAATTTGGTGAGCCACGTGGGATTGGTGTACTGATCATTAAATGGAAGTATCATCAAGATTGGGTGAAAAAATGTTAGCTGAGATTTCAGGAAACTCGTAGTTTTTGGAAGCTTGGCAACCCCTTTCAATGAAAGGGATTCTCGTCAGTCTCTGCTTGGGGCTACTTCAATAGCACACAAACCAGAGGGATAGAACTTGGAACTATATTATTGTGCCAAGTTTCAAAGAGCTAGCACAAACCGTGTTTGATTTAGAGTTCCAACTACATGTATCCATATAGGAGAAAACAGAGTGAAACCTAAACATGAAAAAGGTTACTGCAAAGGAACGGTTTAACCTAGAAGAACGAAATTTGGTGAGCCAAGTGGGATTGGTGTACTGATCATTAAATGGAAGTATCATCAAGATTGGGTGAAAAAATGTTTGCTGAGATTTGAGGAAACTCGCAGTTTTTTGGAAGCATCCAACCACGTTCAATGAAAGTGATTCTCGTCAGTCTCTGCTTGGGGCTACTTCAATAGCACACAAACCATAGCGATAGAACTTGGAACTACATTAATGTGCCAAGCTTCAAAGAGCTAGCACAAACCATGTTTGATTTAGAGTTCCAACTACATGTATCCATATAGCAGAAAACAGAGTGAAACCTAAACATGAAACAGTTACTGCAAAGGAACGGTTTAACGTAGAAGAACGAAATTTGGTGAGCCAAGTGGGATTGGTGTACTGATCATTAAATGGAAGTATCATCAAGATTGGGTGAAAAACTGTTTGCTGAGATTTCAGGAAACTCGTAGTTTTTTGGAAGCTTGGCAACCCCTTTCAATGAAAGGGATTCTCGTCAGTCTCTGCTTGGGCTACTTCAATAGCACACAAACCCTAGCGATAGAACTTGGAACTACATTATTGTGCCAAGTTTCAAAGAGCTAGCACAAACCGTGTTTGATTTAGAGTTCCAACTACATGTATCTATATAGGAGAAAACAGAGTGAAACCTAAATATGAAAACGATTAGTGCAAAGGAACGGTTTAACCTAGAAGACCGAAATTTGGTGAGCCAAGTGGGATTGGTGTACTGATCATTAAATGGAAGTATCATCAAGACTGGGTGAAAAAATGTTTGCTGTGATTTCAGGAAACTCGCAGTTTTTTGGAAGCCTGGCAACGCCTTTCTATGAAAGGGATTCTCGTCAGTCTCTGATTGGGGCTACTTCAATAGCACACAAACTATAGCGATAGAACTTGGAACTACATTATTGTGCCAAGTTTCAAAGGGCTAGCACAAACCGTGTTTGATTTAGAGTTCCAACTACATGTATCCATATAGGAGAAAACAGAGTGAAACCTAATCATGAAAACGGTTACTGCAAAGGAACCTTTTAACCTAGAAGAACGAAATTTGGTGAGCCAAGTGGGATTGGTGTACTGATCATTAAATGGAAGTATCATCAAGATTGGGTGAAAAAATGTTTGCTGAGATTTCAGGAAACTCGTAGTTTTTTGGAAGCTTGGCAACCCCTTTCAATGAAAGGGATTCTCGTCAGTCTCTGCTTGGGGCTACTTCAATAGCACACAAACCATAGCGATAGAACTTGGAACTACATTATTGTGCCAAGTTTCAAAGAGCTAGCACAAACCGTGTTTGATTTAGATTTCCAACTACATGTATCCATATAGGAGAAAACAGAGTGAAACCTAAACATGAAAACGGTTACTGCAAAGGAACGGTTTAACCTAGAAGAACGAAATTTGGTGAGCCAAGTGGGATTGGTGTACTGATCATTAAATGGAAGTATGATCAAGATTGGGTGAAAAAATGTTTGCTGAGATTTCAGGAAACTCGTAGTTTTTTGGAAGCTTGGCAACCCCTTTCAATGAAAGGGATTCTCGTCAGTCTCTGCTTCGGCCTACTTCAATAGCACCCAAACCATAGCCATAGAACTTGGAACTACATTATTGTGCCAAGTTTCAAAGAGCTAGCACAAACCGTGTTTGATTTAGAGTTCCAACTACATGTATCTATATAGGAGAAAACAGAGTGAAACCTAAACATGAAAACGGTGACTGCAAAGGAACAGTTTAACCTAGAAGAACGAAATTTGGTGAGCCAAGTGGGATTGGTGTACTGATCATTAAATGGAAGTATCATCAAGAATGGGTGAAAAAATGTTTCCTGAGATTTCAGGAAACTCGCAGTTTTTTGGAAGCCTGGCAACCCCTTTCTATGAAAGGGATTCTCTTCAGTCTCTGCTTGGGGCTAGTTCAGTAGCACACAAACCATAGCGATAGAACTTGGAACTACATTATTGTGCCAAGTTTCAAAGAGCTAGCACAAACCGTGTTTGATTTAGAGTTCCAACTACATGTATCCATATAGGAGAAAACAGAGTGAAACCTAAACATGAAAACGGTTACTGCAAAGGAACGGTTTAACCTAGAAGAACGAAATTTGGTGAGCCAAGTGGGATTGGTGTACTGATCATTAAATGGAAGTATCATCAAGATTGGGGGAAAAATGTTTGCTGAGATTTCAGGAAACTCGTAGTTTTTTGGAAGCTTGGCAACCCCTTTCAATGAAAGGGATTCTCGTCAGTCTCTGCTTGGGGCTACTTCAATAGCACACAAACCATAGCGATAGAACTTGGAACTACATTATTGTGCCAAGTTTCAAAGAGCTAGCACAAACCGTGTTTGATTTAGAGTTCCAACTACACGTATCTATATAGGAGAAAACAGAGTGAAACCTAAACATGAAAACGGTTACTGCAAAGGAACAGTTTAACCTAGAAGAACGAAATTTGGTGAGCCAAGTGGGATTGGTGTACTGATCTTAAATGGAAGTATCATCAAGACTGGGTGAAAAAATGTTTGCTGAGATTTCAGGATACTCGCAGTTTTTTGGAAGCCTGGCAACCCCTTTCTATGAAAGGGATTCTCGTCAGTCTCTGCTTGGGGCTACTTCAATAGCACACAAACCATAGCGATAGAACTTGGAACTACATTATTGTGCCAAGTTTCAAAGAGCTAGCACAAACCGTGTTTGATTTAGAGTTCCAACTACATGTATCCATATAGGAGAAAACAGAGTGAAACCTAAACATGAAAACGGTTACTGCAAAGGAACGGTTTAACCTAGAAGAACGAAATTTGGTGAGCCAAGTGGGATTCGTGTACTGATCACTACCTGCAAGTATCATCAAGATTGGGTGAAAAAATGTTTGCTGAGATTTCAGGAAACTCGTAGTTTTTTGGAAGCTTGGCAACCCCTTTCAATGAAAGGGATTCTCGTCAGTCTCTGCTTGGGGCTACTTCAATAGCACACAAACCATAGCGATAGAACTTGGAACTACATTATTGTGCCAAGTTTCAAAGAGCTAGCACAAACCGTGTTTGATTTAGAGTTCCAACTACATGTATCCATATAGGAGAAAACAGAGTGAAACCTAAACATGAAAACGGTTACTGCAAAGGAACAGTTTAACCTAGAAGAACGAAATTTGGTGAGCCAAGTGGGATTGGTGTACTGATCATTAAATAGAAGTATCATCAAGATTGGGTGAAAAAATGTTTGCTGAGATTTCAGGAAACTCGCAGTTTTTTGGAAGCTTGGCAACCCCTTTCAATGAAAGGGATTCTCGTCAGTCTCTGCTTGGGGCTACTTCAATAGCACACAATCCCTAGCGATACAACTTGAAACTACATTATTGTGGCAAGTTTCAAAGAGCTAGCACAAACCGTGTTTGATTTAGAGTTCCAACTACATGTATCCATATAGGAGAAAACAGAGTGAAACCTAAACATGAAAAAGGTTACTGCAAAGGAACGGTTTAACCTAGAAGAACGAAATTTGGTGAGCCAAGTGGGATTGGTGTACTGATCATTAAATGGAAGTATCATCAAGATTGGGTGAAAAAATGTTTGCTGAGATTTCAGGAAACTCGCAGTTTTTTGGAAGCATCCAACCACGTTCAATGAAAGTGATTCTCGTCAGTCTCTGCTTGGGGCTACTTCAATAGCACACAAACCATAGCGATAGAACTTGGAACTACATTAATGTGCCAAGCTTCAAAGAGCTAGCACAAACCATGTTTGATTTAGAGTTCCAACTACATGTATCCATATAGCAGAAAACAGAGTGAAACCTAAACATGAAAACAGTTACTGCAAAGGAACGGTTTAACGTAGAAGAACGAAATTTGGTGAGCCAAGTGGGATTGGTGTACTGATCATTAAATGGAAGTATCATCAAGATTGGGTGAAAAACTGTTTGCTGAGATTTCAGGAAACTCGTAGTTTTTTGGAAGCTTGGCAACCCCTTTCAATGAAAGGGATTCTCGTCAGTCTCTGCTTGGGGCTACTTCAATAGCACACAAACCCTAGCGATAGAACTTGGAACTACATTATTGTGCCAAGTTTCAAAGAGCTAGCACAAACCGTGTTTGATTTAGAGTTCCAACTACATGTATCTATATAGGAGAAAACAGAGTGAAACCTAAATATGAAAACGATTAGTGCAAAGGAACGGTTTAACCTAGAAGACCGAAATTTGGTGAGCCAAGTGGGATTGGTGTACTGATCATTAAATGGAAGTATCATCAAGACTGGGTGAAAAAATGTTTGCTGTGATTTCAGGAAACTCGCAGTTTTTTGGAAGCCTGGCAACGCCTTTCTATGAAAGGGATTCTCGTCAGTCTCTGCTTGGGGCTACTTCAATAGCACACAAACCATAGCGATAGAACTTGGACCTACATTATTGTGCCAAGTTTCAAAGAGCTAGCACAAACCGTGTTTGATTTAGAGTTCCAACTACATGTATCCATATAGGAGAAAACAGAGTGAAACCTAAACATGAAAACGGTTACTGCAAAGGAACGATTTAACCTAGAAGAACGAAATTTGGTGAGCCACGTGGGATTGGTGTACTGATCATTAAATGGAAGTATCATCAAGATTGGGTGAAAAAATGTTTGCTGAGATTTCAGGAAACTCGTAGTTTTTTGGAAGCTTGGCAACCCCTTTCAATGAAAGGGATTCTCGTCAGTCTCTGCTTGGGGCTACTTCAATAGCACACAAACCATAGCGATAGAACTTGGACCTACATTATTGTGGCAAGTTTCAAAGAGCTAGCACAAACCGTGTTTGATTTAGAGTTCCAACTACATGTATCCATATAGGAGAAAACAGAGTGAAACCTAAACATGAAAACAGTTACTGCAAAGGAACGGTTTAAACTAGAAGAACGAAATTTGGTGAGCCACGTGGGATTGGTGTACTGATCATTAAATGGAAGTATCATCAAGATTGGGTGAAAAAATGTTAGCTGAGATTTCAGGAAACTCGTAGTTTTTTGGAAGCTTGGCAACCCCTTTCAATGAAAGGGATTCTCGTCAGTCTCTGCTTGGGGCTACTTCAATAGCACACAAACCATAGGGATAGAACTTGGAACTATATTATTGTGCCAAGTTTCAAAGAGCTAGCACAAACCGTGTTTGATTTAGAGTTCCAACTACATGTATCCATATAGGAGAAAACAGAGTGAAACCTAAACATGAAAAAGGTTACTGCAAAGGAACGGTTTAACCTAGAAGAACGAAATTTGGTGAGCCAAGTGGGATTGGTGTACTGATCATTAAATGGAAGTATCATCAAGATTGGGTGAAAAATGTTTGCTGAGATTTGAGGAAACTCGCAGTTTTTTGGAAGCATCCAACCACGTTCAATGAAAGTGATTCTCGTCAGTCTCTGCTTGGGGCTAATTCAATAGCACACAAACCATAGCGATAGAACTTGGAACTACATTAATGTGCCAAGCTTCAAAGAGCTAGCACAAACCATGTTTGATTTAGAGTTCCAACTACATGTATCCATATAGCAGAAAACAGAGTGAAACCTAAACATGAAAACAGTTACTGCAAAGGAACGGTTTAACGTAGAAGAACGAAATTTGGTGAGCCAAGTGGGATTGGTGTACTGATCATTAAATGGAAGTATCATCAAGATTGGGTGAAAAACTGTTTGCTGAGATTTCAGGAAACTCGTAGTTTTTTGGAAGCTTGGCAACCCCTTTCAATGAAAGGGATTCTCGTCAGTCTCTGCTTGGGGCTACTTCAATAGCACACAAACCCTAGCGATAGAACTTGGAACTACATTATTGTGCCAAGTTTCAAAGAGCTAGCACAAACCGTGTTTGATTTAGAGTTCCAACTACATGTATCTATATAGGAGAAAACAGAGTGAAACCTAAATATGAAAACGATTAGTGCAAAGGAACGGTTTAACCTAGAAGACCGAAATTTGGTGAGCCAAGTGGGATTGGTGTACTGATCATTAAATGGAAGTATCATCAAGACTGGGTGAAAAAATGTTTGCTGTGATTTCAGGAAACTCGCAGTTTTTTGGAAGCCTGGCAACGCCTTTCTATGAAAGGGATTCTCGTCAGTCTCTGATTGGGGCTACTTCAATAGCACACAAACTATAGCGATAGAACTTGGAACTACATTATTGTGCCAAGTTTCAAAGGGCTAGCACAAACCGTGTTTGATTTAGAGTTCCAACTACATGTATCCATATAGGAGAAAACAGAGTGAAACCTAATCATGAAAACGGTTACTGCAAAGGAACCTTTTAACCTAGAAGAACGAAATTTGGTGAGCCAAGTGGGATTGGTGTACTGATCATTAAATGGAAGTATCATCAAGATTGGGTGAAAAAATGTTTGCTGAGATTTCAGGAAACTCGTAGTTTTTTGGAAGCTTGGCAACCCCTTTCAATGAAAGGGATTCTCGTCAGTCTCTGCTTGGGGCTACTTCAATAGCACACAAACCATAGCGATAGAACTTGGAACTACATTATTGTGCCAAGTTTCAAAGAGCTAGCACAAACCGTGTTTGATTTAGATTTCCAACTACATGTATCCATATAGGAGAAAACAGAGTGAAACCTAAACATGAAAACGGTTACTGCAAAGGAACGGTTTAACCTAGAAGAACGAAATTTGGTGAGCCAAGTGGGATTGGTGTACTGATCATTAAATGGAAGTATGATCAAGATTGGGTGAAAAAATGTTTGCTGAGATTTCAGGAAACTCGTAGTTTTTTGGAAGCTTGGCAACCCCTTTCAATGAAAGGGATTCTCGTCAGTCTCTGCTTCGGCCTACTTCAATAGCACCCAAACCATAGCCATAGAACTTGGAACTACATTATTGTGCCAAGTTTCAAAGAGCTAGCACAAACCGTGTTTGATTTAGAGTTCCAACTACATGTATCTATATAGGAGAAAACAGAGTGAAACCTAAACATGAAAACGGTGACTGCAAAGGAACAGTTTAACCTAGAAGAACGAAATTTGGTGAGCCAAGTGGGATTGGTGTACTGATCATTAAATGGAAGTATCATCAAGAATGGGTGAAAAAATGTTTCCTGAGATTTCAGGAAACTCGCAGTTTTTTGGAAGCCTGGCAACCCCTTTCTATGAAAGGGATTCTCTTCAGTCTCTGCTTGGGGCTAGTTCAGTAGCACACAAACCATAGCGATAGAACTTGGAACTACATTATTGTGCCAAGTTTCAAAGAGCTAGCACAAACCGTGTTTGATTTAGAGTTCCAACTACCTGTATCCATATAGGAGAAAACAGAGTGAAACCTAAACATGAAAACGGTTACTGCAAAGGAACGGTTTAACCTAGAAGAACGAAATTTGGTGAGCCAAGTGGGATTGGTGTACTGATCATTAAATGGAAGTATCATCAAGATTGGGGGAAAAATGTTTGCTGAGATTTCAGGAAACTCGTAGTTTTTTGGAAGCTTGGCAACCCCTTTCAATGAAAGGGATTCTCGTCAGTCTCTGCTTGGGGCTACTTCAATAGCACACAAACCATAGCGATAGAACTTGGAACTACATTATTGTGCCAAGTTTCAAAGAGCTAGCACAAACCGTGTTTGATTTAGAGTTCCAACTACACGTATCTATATAGGAGAAAACAGAGTGAAACCTAAACATGAAAACGGTTACTGCAAAGGAACAGTTTAACCTAGAAGAACGAAATTTGGTGAGCCAAGTGGGATTGGTGTACTGATCTTAAATGGAAGTATCATCAAGACTGGGTGAAAAAATGTTTGCTGAGATTTCAGGATACTCGCAGTTTTTTGGAAGCCTGGCAACCCCTTTCTATGAAAGGGATTCTCGTCAGTCTCTGCTTGGGGCTACTTCAATAGCACACAAACCATAGCGATAGAACTTGGAACTACATTATTGTGCCAAGTTTCAAAGAGCTAGCACAAACCGTGTTTGATTTAGAGTTCCAACTACATGTATCCATATAGGAGAAAACAGAGTGAAACCTAAACATGAAAACGGTTACTGCAAAGGAACGGTTTAACCTAGAAGAACGAAATTTGGTGAGCCAAGTGGGATTCGTGTACTGATCACTACCTGCAAGTATCATCAAGATTGGGTGAAAAAATGTTTGCTGAGATTTCAGGAAACTCGTAGTTTTTTGGAAGCTTGGCAACCCCTTTCAATGAAAGGGATTCTCGTCAGTCTCTGCTTGGGGCTACTTCAATAGCACACAAACCATAGCGATAGAACTTGGAACTACATTATTGTGCCAAGTTTCAAAGAGCTAGCACAATCCGTGTTTGATTTAGAGTTCCAACTACATGTATCCATATAGGAGAAAACAGAGTGAAACCTAAACATGAAAACGGTTACTGCAAAGGAACAGTTTAACCTAGAAGAACGAAATTTGGTGAGCCAAGTGGGATTGGTGTACTGATCATTAAATAGAAGTATCATCAAGATTGGGTGAAAAAATGTTTGCTGAGATTTCAGGAAACTCGCAGTTTTTTGGAAGCTTGGCAACCCCTTTCAATGAAAGGGATTCTCGTCAGTCTCTGCTTGGGACTACTTCAATAGCACACAAACCATAGCGATAGAACTTGGAACTACATTATTGTGCCAAGTTTCAAAGAGCTAGCACAAACCGTGTTTGATTTAGAGTTCCAACTACATGTATCCATATAGGAGAAAACAGAGTGAAACCTAAACATGAAAACCGTTGCTGCAAAGGAACAGTTTAACCTAGAAGAACGAAATTTGGTGAGCCAAGTGGGATTGGTGTACTGATCATTAAATGGAAGTATCATCAAGATTGGGTGAAAAAATGTTTGCTGAGATTTCAGGAAACTCGTAGTTTTTTGGAAGCTTGGCAACCCCTTTCAATGAAAGGGATTCTCGTCAGTCTCTGCTTGGGGCTACTTCAATAGCACACAAACCATAGCGATAGAACTTGGAACTACATTATTGTGCCAAGTTTCAAAGAGCTAGCACAAACCGTGTTTGATTTAGAGTTCCAACTACACGTATCTATATAGGAGAAAACAGAGTGAAACCTAAACATGAAAACGGTTACTGCAAAGGAACAGTTTAACCTAGAAGAACGAAATTTGGTGAGCCAAGTGGGATTGGTGTACTGATCATTAAATGGAAGTATCATCAAGACTGGGTGAAAAAATGTTAGCTGAGATTTCAGGATACTCGCAGTTTTTTGGAAGCCTGGCAACCCCTTTCTATGAAAGGGATTCTCGTCAGTCTCTGCTTGGGGCTACTTCAATAGCACACAAACCATAGCGATAGAACTTGGAACTACATTATCGTGCCAAGTTTCAAAGAGCTAGCACAAACCGTGTTTGATTTAGAGTTCCTACTACATGTATCCATATAGGAGAAAACAGAGTGAAACCTAAACATGAAAACGGTTACTGCAATGGAACGGTTTAACCTAGAAGAACGAAATTTGGTGAGCCAAGTGGGATTGGTGTACTGATCATTAAATAGAAGTATCATCAAGATTGGGTGAAAAAATGTTTGCTGAGATTTCAGGAAACTCGTAGTGTTTTGGAAGCTTGGCAACCCCTTTCAATGAAAGGGATTCTCGTCAGTCTCTGCTTGCGGCTACTTCAATAGCACACAAACCATAGCGATAGAACTTGGACCTACATTATTGTGGCAAGTTTCAAAGAGCTAGCACAAACCGTGTTTGATTTAGATTTCCAACTACATGTATCCATATAGGAGAAAACAGAGTGAAACCTAAACATGAAAACAGTTACTGCAAAGGAACGGTTTAACCTAGAAGAACGAAATTTGGTGAGCCAAGTGGGATTGGTGTACTGATCATTAAATGGAAGTATCATCAAGATTGGGTGAAAAAATGTTTGCTGAGATTTCTGGAAACTCGTAGTTTTTTGGAAGCTTGGCAACCCCTTTCAATGAAAGGGATTCTCGTCAGTCTCTGCTTGGGGCTACTTCAATAGCACACAAACCCTAGCGATAGATCATGAAACTACATTATTGTGCCAAGTTTCAAAGAGCTAGCACAAACCGTGTTTGATTTAGAGTTCCAACTACATGTATCCACATAGGAGAAAACAGAGTGAAACCTAAACATGAAAACGGTTACTGCAAAGGAACAGTTTAACCTAGAAGAACGAAATTTGGTGAGCCAAGTGGGATTGGTGTACTGATCTTAAATGGAAGTATCATCAAGACTGGGTGAAAAAATGTTTGCTGAGATTTCAGGATACTCGCAGTTTTTTGGAAGCCTGGCAACCCCTTTCTATGAAAGGGATTCTCGTCAGTCTCTGCTTGGGGCTACTTCAATAGCACACAAACCATAGCGATAGAACTTGGAACTACATTATTGTGCCAAGTTTCAAAGAGCTAGCACAAACCGTGTTTGATTTAGAGTTCCAACTACATGTATCCATATAGGAGAAAACAGAGTGAAACCTAAACATGAAAACGGTTACTGCAAAGGAACGGTTTAACCTAGAAGAACGAAATTTGGTGAGCCAAGTGGGATTCGTGTACTGATCACTACCTGCAAGTATCATCAAGATTGGGTGAAAAAATGTTTGCTGAGATTTCAGGAAACTCGTAGTTTTTTGGAAGCTTGGCAACCCCTTTCAATGAAAGGGATTCTCGTCAGTCTCTGCTTGGGGCTACTTCAATAGCACACAAACCATAGCGATAGAACTTGGAACTACATTATTGTGCCAAGTTTCAAAGAGCTAGCACAATCCGTGTTTGATTTAGAGTTCCAACTACATGTATCCATATAGGAGAAAACAGAGTGAAACCTAAACATGAAAACGGTTACTGCAAAGGAACAGTTTAACCTAGAAGAACGAAATTTGGTGAGCCAAGTGGGATTGGTGTACTGATCATTAAATAGAAGTATCATCAAGATTGGGTGAAAAAATGTTTGCTGAGATTTCAGGAAACTCGCAGTTTTTTGGAAGCTTGGCAACCCCTTTCAATGAAAGGGATTCTCGTCAGTCTCTGCTTGGGACTACTTCAATAGCACACAAACCATAGCGATAGAACTTGGAACTACATTATTGTGCCAAGTTTCAAAGAGCTAGCACAAACCGTGTTTGATTTAGAGTTCCAACTACATGTATCCATATAGGAGAAAACAGAGTGAAACCTAAACATGAAAACCGTTGCTGCAAAGGAACAGTTTAACCTAGAAGAACGAAATTTGGTGAGCCAAGTGGGATTGGTGTACTGATCATTAAATGGAAGTATCATCAAGATTGGGTGAAAAAATGTTTGCTGAGATTTCAGGAAACTCGTAGTTTTTTGGAAGCTTGGCAACCCCTTTCAATGAAAGGGATTCTCGTCAGTCTCTGCTTGGGGCTACTTCAATAGCACACAAACCATAGCGATAGAACTTGGAACTACATTATTGTGCCAAGTTTCAAAGAGCTAGCACAAACCGTGTTTGATTTAGAGTTCCAACTACATGTATCCATATAATAGAAAACAGAGTGAAATCTAAACATGAAAACGGTTACTGCAAAGGAACAGTTTAACCTAGAAGAACGAAATTTGGTGAGCCAAGTGGGATTGGTGTACTGATCATTAAATGGAAGTATCATCAAGATTGGGTGAAAAAATGTTTGCTGAGATTTCAGGAAACTCGTAGTTTTTTGGAAGCTTGGCAACCCCTTTCAATGAAAGGGATTCTCGTCAGTCTCTGCTTGGGGCTACTTCAATAGCACACAAACCATAGCGATAGAACTTGGAACTACATTATTGTGCCAAGTTTCAAAGAGCTAGCACAAACCGTGTTTGATTTAGAATTCCAACTACATGTATCCATATAGGAGAAAACAGAGTGAAACCTAAACATGAAAACGGTTACTGCAAAGGAACGGTTTAACCTAGAAGAACGAAATTTGGTGAGCCAAGTGGGATTCGTGTACTGATCACTACCTGCAAGTATCATCAGGATTGGGTGAAAAAATGTTTGCTGAGAATTCAGGAAACTCGTAGTTTTTTGGAAGCTTGATAACCCCTTTCAATGAAAGGGATTCTCGTCAGTCTCTGCTTGGGGCTACTTCAAAAGCACACAAATCATAGCGACAGTACTTGGAACTACATTATTGTGCCAAGTTTCAAAGAGCTAGCACAAACCGTGTTTGATTTAGAGTTCCAACTACATGTATCCATATAGGAGAAAACAGAGTGAAACCTAAACATGAAAACAGTTACTGCAAAGCAACGGTTTAACCTAGAAGAACGAAATTTGGTGAGCCAAGTGGGATTGGTGTACTGATCATTAAATGGAAGTATCATCAAGATTGGGTGAAAAAATGTTAGCTGAGATTTCAGGAAACTCGTAGTTTTTTGGAAGCTTGATAACCCCTTTCAATGAAAGGGATTCTCGTCAGTCTCTGCTTGGGGCTACTTCAATAGCACACAAACCATAGCGATAGAACTTGGAACTACATTATTGTGCCAAGTTTCAAAGAGCTAGCACAAACCGTGTTTGATTTAGAGTTCCAAATACATGTATCCATATAGGAGAAACCAGAGTGAAACCTAAACATGAAAACAGTTACTGCAAAGGAACGGTTTAACCTAGAACAACGAAATTTGGTGAGCCAAGTGGGATTGGTGTAATGATCATTAAATGGAAGTATCATCAAGATTGGGTGAAAAAATGTTTGCTGAGATTTCAGGAAACTCGTAGTTTTTTGGAAGCTTGGCAACCCCTTTCAATGAAAGGGATTCTCGTCAGTCTCTGCTTGGGGCTACTTCAATAGCACACAAACCATAGCGATAGAACTTGGAACTACATTATTGTGCCAAGTTTCAAAGAGCTAGCACAAACCGTGTTTGATTTAGAGTTCCAACTACATGTATCCATATAATAGAAAACAGAGTGAAATCTAAACATGAAAACGGTTACTGCAAAGGAACAGTTTAACCTAGAAGAACGAAATTTGGTGAGCCAAGTGGGATTGGTGTACTGATCATTAAATGGAAGTATCATCAAGATTGGGTGAAAAAATGTTTGCTGAGATTTCAGGAAACTCGTAGTTTTTTGGAAGCTTGGCAACCCCTTTCAATGAAAGGGATTCTCGTCAGTCTCTGCTTGGGGCTACTTCAATAGCACACAAACCATAGCGATAGAACTTGGAACTACATTATTGTGCCAAGTTTCAAAGAGCTAGCACAAACCGTGTTTGATTTAGAATTCCAACTACATGTATCCATATAGGAGAAAACAGAGTGAAACCTAAACATGAAAACGGTTACTGCAAAGGAACGGTTTAACCTAGAAGAACGAAATTTGGTGAGCCAAGTGGGATTCGTGTACTGATCACTACCTGCAAGTATCATCAAGATTGGGTGAAAAAATGTTTGCTGAGATTTCAGGAAACTCGTAGTTTTTTGGAAGCTTGATAACCCCTTTCAATGAAAGGGATTCCTGTCAGTCTCTGCTTGGGGCTACTTCAAAAGCACACAAATCATAGCGACAGTACTTGGAACTACATTATTGTGCCAAGTTTCAAGGAGCTAGCACAAACCGTGTTTGATTTAGAGTTTCAACTACATGTATCCATATAGGAGAAAACAGAGTGAAACCTAAACATGAAAAGGGTTACTGCAAAGGAACGGTTTAACGTAGAAGAACGAAATTTCGTGAGCCAAGTGGGATTCATGTACTGATCACTACCTGCAAGTATCATCAAGATTGGGTGAAAAATGTTTGCTGAGATTTCAGGAAACTCGCAGTTTTTTGTAAGCTTGGCAACCCCTTTCAATGAAAGGGATTCTCGTCAGTCTCTGCTTGGGTCTACTTCAATAGCACACAAACCGTAGCGATAGAACTTGGAACTACATTATTGGGCCAAGTTTCAAAGAGCTAGCACAAACCGTGTTTGATTTAGAGTTCCAACTACATGTATCCATATAGGAGAAAACAGAGTGAAACCTAAACATGAAAATGGTTACTGCAAAGGAACGGTTTAACCTAGAAGAATGAAATTTGGTGAGCCAAGGTGGATTGGTGTACTGATTATTAAATGGAAGTATCATCAAGATTGGGTGAAAAAATGTTAGCTGAGATTTCAGGAAACTCATAGTTTTTTGGAAGCTTGGCAACCCCTTTCAATGAAAGGGATTCTCGTCAGTCTCTGCTTGGGGCTACTTCAATAGCACACAAACCATAGCGATAGAACTAGGAACTACATTATTGTGCCAAGTTTCAAAGAGCTAGCACAAACCGTGTTTGATTTAGAGTTCCAACTACATGTATCCATATAGGAGAAAACAGAGTGAAACCTAAACATGAAAACAGTTACTGCAAAGGAACGGTTTAACCTAGAAGAACGAAATTTGGTGAGCCAAGTGGGATTGGTGTACTGATCATTAAATGGAAGTATCATCAAGATTGGTTGAAAAAATGTTTGCTGAGATTTCAGGAAACTCGTAGTTTTTTGGAAGCTTGGCAACCCCTTTCAATGAAAGGGATTCTCGTCAGTTTCTGCTTGGGGCTACTTCAATAGCACACAAACCATAGCGATAGAACTTGGAACTACATTATTGTGCCAAGTTTCAAAGAGCTAGCACAAACCGTGTTTGATTTAGAGTTCCAACTACATGTATCCACATAGGAGAAAACAGAGTGAAACCTAAACATGAAAACGGTTACTGCAAAGGAACGGTTTAACCTAGAAGAATGAAATATGGTGAGCCAAGTGGGATTGGTGTACTGATCATTAAATGGAAGTATCATCAAGATTGGGTGAAAAAATGTTTGCTGAGATTTCAGGAAACTCGTAGTTTTTTGGAAGCTTGGCAACCCCTTTCAATGAAAGGGATTCTCGTCAGTCTCTGCTTGGGGCTACTTCAATAGCACACAAACCATAGCGATAGAACTTGGAACTACATTATTGTGCCAAGTTTCAAAGAGCTAGCACAAACCGTGTTTGATTTAGAGTTCCAACTACATGTATCCATATAATAGAAAACAGAGTGAAATCTAAACATGAAAACGGTTACTGCAAAGGAACAGTTTAACCTAGAAGAACGAAATTTGGTGAGCCAAGTGGGATTGGTGTACTGATCATTAAATGGAAGTATCATCAAGATTGGGTGAAAAAATGTTTGCTGAGATTTCAGGAAACTCGTAGTTTTTTGGAAGCTTGGCAACCCCTTTCAATGAAAGGGATTCTCGTCAGTCTCTGCTTGGGGCTACTTCAATAGCACACAAACCATAGCGATAGAACTTGGAACTACATTATTGTGCCAAGTTTCAAAGAGCTAGCACAAACCGTGTTTGATTTAGAATTCCAACTACATGTATCCATATAGGAGAAAACAGAGTGAAACCTAAACATGAAAACGGTTACTGCAAAGGAACGGTTTAACCTAGAAGAACGAAATTTGGTGAGCCAAGTGGGATTCGTGTACTGATCACTACCTGCAAGTATCATCAGGATTGGGTGAAAAAATGTTTGCTGAGAATTCAGGAAACTCGTAGTTTTTTGGAAGCTTGATAACCCCTTTCAATGAAAGGGATTCTCGTCAGTCTCTGCTTGGGGCTACTTCAAAAGCACACAAATCATAGCGACAGTACTTGGAACTACATTATTGTGCCAAGTTTCAAAGAGCTAGCACAAACCGTGTTTGATTTAGAGTTCCAACTACATGTATCCATATAGGAGAAAACAGAGTGAAACCTAAACATGAAAACAGTTACTGCAAAGCAACGGTTTAACCTAGAAGAACGAAATTTGGTGAGCCAAGTGGGATTGGTGTACTGATCATTAAATGGAAGTATCATCAAGATTGGGTGAAAAAATGTTAGCTGAGATTTCAGGAAACTCGTAGTTTTTTGGAAGCTGATAACCCCTTTCAATGAAAGGGATTCTCGTCAGTCTCTGCTTGGGGCTACTTCAATAGCACACAAACCATAGCGATAGAACTTGGAACTACATTATTGTGCCAAGTTTCAAAGAGCTAGCACAAACCGTGTTTGATTTAGAGTTCCAAATACATGTATCCATATAGGAGAAACCAGAGTGAAACCTAAACATGAAAACAGTTACTGCAAAGGAACGGTTTAACCTAGAACAACGAAATTTGGTGAGCCAAGTGGGATTGGTGTAATGATCATTAAATGGAAGTATCATCAAGATTGGGTGAAAAAATGTTTGCTGAGATTTCAGGAAACTCGTAGTTTTTTGGAAGCTTGGCAACCCCTTTCAATGAAAGGGATTCTCGTCAGTCTCTGCTTGGGGCTACTTCAATAGCACACAAACCATAGCGATAGAACTTGGAACTACATTATTGTGCCAAGTTTCAAAGAGCTAGCACAAACCGTGTTTGATTTAGAGTTCCAACTACATGTATCCATATAATAGAAAACAGAGTGAAATCTAAACATGAAAACGGTTACTGCAAAGGAACAGTTTAACCTAGAAGAACGAAATTTGGTGAGCCAAGTGGGATTGGTGTACTGATCATTAAATGGAAGTATCATCAAGATTGGGTGAAAAAATGTTTGCTGAGATTTCAGGAAACTCGTAGTTTTTTGGAAGCTTGGCAACCCCTTTCAATGAAAGGGATTCTCGTCAGTCTCTGCTTGGGGCTACTTCAATAGCACACAAACCATAGCGATAGAACTTGGAACTACATTATTGTGCCAAGTTTCAAAGAGCTAGCACAAACCGTGTTTGATTTAGAATTCCAACTACATGTATCCATATAGGAGAAAACAGAGTGAAACCTAAACATGAAAACGGTTACTGCAAAGGAACGGTTTAACCTAGAAGAACGAAATTTGGTGAGCCAAGTGGGATTCGTGTACTGATCACTACCTGCAAGTATCATCAAGATTGGGTGAAAAATGTTTGCTGAGATTTCAGGAAACTCGTAGTTTTTTGGAAGCTTGATAACCCCTTTCAATGAAAGGGATTCCTGTCAGTCTCTGCTTGGGGCTACTTCAAAAGCACACAAATCATAGCGACAGTACTTGGAACTACATTATTGTGCCAAGTTTCAAGGAGCTAGCACAAACCGTGTTTGATTTAGAGTTTCAACTACATGTATCCATATAGGAGAAAACAGAGTGAAACCTAAACATGAAAAGGGTTACTGCAAAGGAACGGTTTAACGTAGAAGAACGAAATTTCGTGAGCCAAGTGGGATTCATGTACTGATCACTACCTGCAAGTATCATCAAGATTGGGTGAAAAAATGTTTGCTGAGATTTCAGGAAACTCGCAGTTTTTTGTAAGCTTGGCAACCCCTTTCAATGAAAGGGATTCTCGTCAGTCTCTGCTTGGGTCTACTTCAATAGCACACAAACCGTAGCGATAGAACTTGGAACTACATTATTGGGCCAAGTTTCAAAGAGCTAGCACAAACCGTGTTTGATTTAGAGTTCCAACTACATGTATCCATATAGGAGAAAACAGAGTGAAACCTAAACATGAAAATGGTTACTGCAAAGGAACGGTTTAACCTAGAAGAATGAAATTTGGTGAGCCAAGGTGGATTGGTGTACTGATTATTAAATGGAAGTATCATCAAGATTGGGTGAAAAAATGTTAGCTGAGATTTCAGGAAACTCATAGTTTTTTGGAAGCTTGGCAACCCCTTTCAATGAAAGGGATTCTCGTCAGTCTCTGCTTGGGGCTACTTCAATAGCACACAAACCATAGCGATAGAACTAGGAACTACATTATTGTGCCAAGTTTCAAAGAGCTAGCACAAACCGTGTTTGATTTAGAGTTCCAACTACATGTATCCATATAGGAGAAAACAGAGTGAAACCTAAACATGAAAACAGTTACTGCAAAGGAACGGTTTAACCTAGAAGAACGAAATTTGGTGAGCCAAGTGGGATTGGTGTACTGATCATTAAATGGAAGTATCATCAAGATTGGTTGAAAAAATGTTTGCTGAGATTTCAGGAAACTCGTAGTTTTTTGGAAGCTTGGCAACCCCTTTCAATGAAAGGGATTCTCGTCAGTCTCTGCTTGGGGCTACTTCAATAGCACACAAACCCTAGCGATAGATCATGAAACTACATTATTGTGCCAAGTTTCAAAGAGCTAGCACAAACCGTGTTTGATTTAGAGTTCCAACTACATGTATCCACATAGGAGAAAACAGAGTGAAACCTAAACATGAAAACGGTTACTGCAAAGGAACGGTTTAACCTAGAAGAACTAAATATGGTGAGCCAAGTGGGATTGGTGTACTGATCATTAAATAGAAGTATCATCAAGATTGGGTGAAAAAATGTTTGCTGAGATTTCAGGAAACTCGTAGTTTTTTGGAAGCTTGGCAACCCCTTTCAATGAAAGGGATTCTCGTCAGTTTCTGCTTGGGGCTACTTCAATAGCACACAAACCATAGCGATAGAACTTGGAACTACATTATTGTGCCAAGTTTCAAAGAGCTAGCACAAACCGTGTTTGATTTAGAGTTCCAACTACATGTATCCATATAATAGAAAACAGAGTGAAATCTAAACATGAAAACGGTTACTGCAAAGGAACAGTTTAACCTAGAAGAACGAAATTTGGTGAGCCAAGTGGGATTGGTGTACTGATCATTAAATGGAAGTATCATCAAGATTGGGTGAAAAAATGTTTGCTGAGATTTCAGGAAACTCGTAGTTTTTTGGAAGCTTGGCAACCCCTTTCAATGAAAGGGATTCTCGTCAGTCTCTGCTTGGGGCTACTTCAATAGCACACAAACAATAGCGATAGAACTTGGAACTACATTATTGTGCCAAGTTTCAAAGAGCTAGCACAAACCGTGTTTGATTTAGAATTCCAAGTACACGTATCCGTATAGGAGAAAACAGAGTGAAACCTAAACATGAAAACGGTTACTGCAAAGGAACGGTTTAACCTAGAAGAACGAAATTTGGTGAGCCAAGTGGGATTCGTGTACTGATCACTACCTGCAAGTATCATCAAGATTGGGTGAAAAAATGTTTGCTGAGATTTCAGGAAACTCGTAGTTTTTTGGAAGCTTGATAACCCCTTTCAATGAAAGGGATTCTCGTCAGTCTCTGCTTGGGGCTACTTCAAAAGCACACAAGTCATAGCGACAGTACTTGGAACTACATTATTGTGCCAAGTTTCAAAGAGCTAGCACAAACCGTGTTTCATTTAGAGTTCCAACTACATGTATCCATATAGGAGAAAACAGAGTGAAACCTAAACATGAAAAGGGTTACTGCAAAGGAACGGTTTAACGTAGAAGAACGAAATTTAGTGAGCCAAGTGGGATTCATGTACTGATCACTACCTGCAAGTATCATCAAGATTGGGTGAAAAAATGTTTGCTGAGATTTCAGGAAACTCGCAGTTTTTTGTAAGCTTGGCAACCCCTTTCAATGAAAGGGATTCTCCTCATTCTCTGCTTGGGGATACTTCAATAGCACACAAACCATAGCGATAGAACTTGGAACTACATTATTGTGCCAAGTTTCAAAGAGCTAGCACAAACCGTGTTTGATTTAGAGTTCCAACTACACGTATCTATATAGGAGAAAACAGAGTGAAACCTAAACATGAAAACGGTTACTGCAAAGGAACGATTTAACCTAGAAGAACGAAATTTGGTGAGCCAAGTGGGATTGGTGTACTGATCATTAAATGGAAGTATCATCAAGATTGGGTGAAAAAATGTTTGCTGAGATTTCAGGAAACTCGTAGTGTTTTGGAAGCTTGGCAACCCCTTTCAATGAAAGGGATTCTCGTCAGTCTCTGCTTGGGGCTACTTCAATAGCACACAAACCATAGCGATAGAACTTGGAACTACATTATTGTGCCAAGTTTCAAAGAGCTAGCACAAACCGTGTTTGATTTAGAGTTCCAACTACATGTATCCACATAGGAGAATACAGAGTGAAACCTAAACATGAAAACGGTTACTGCAAAGGAACGGTTTAACCTAGAAGAATGAAATTTGGTGAGCCAAGGTGGATTGGTGTACTGATCATTAAATGGAAGTATCATCAAGATTGGGTGAAAAAATGTTAGCTGAGATTTCAGGAAACTCGTAGTTTTTTGGAAGCTTGGCAACCCCTTTCAATGAAAGGGATTCTCGTCAGTCTCTGCTTGGGGCTACTTCAATAGCACACAAACCATAGCGATAGAACTTGGAACTACATTATTGTGCCAAGTTTCAAAGAGCTAGCACAAACCGTGTTTGATTTAGAGTTCCAACTACATGTATCCATATAGGAGAAAACAGAGCGAAACCTAAACATGAAAACAGTTACTGCAAAGGAACTGTTTAACCTAGAAGAACGAAATTTGGTGAGCCAAGTGGGATTGGTGTACTGATCATTAAATGGAAGTATCATCAAGATTGGGTGAAAAAATGTTTGCTGAGATTTCAGGAAACTCGTAGTTTTTTGGAAGCTTGGCATCCCCTTTCAATGAAAGGGATTCTCATCAGTCTCTGCTTGGGGCTACTTCAATAGCACACAAATCTTAGCGATAGAACTTGGAACTACATTATTGTGCCAAGTTACAAAGATCTAGCACAAACCGTGTTTGATTTAGAGTTCCAACTACATGTATCCATATAGGAGAAAACAGAGTGAAACCTAAATATGAAAACGATTACTGCAAAGGAACGGTTTAACCTAGAAGAACGAAATTTGGTGAGCCAAGTGGGATTGGTGTACTGATCATTAAATGGAAGTATCATCAAGACTGGGTGAAAAAATGTTTGCTGAGATTTCAGGAAACTCGCAGTTTTTTGGAAGCCTGGCAACCCCATTCTATGAAAGGGATTCTCGTCAGTCTCTGCTTGGGGCTACTTCAATAGCACACAAACCTTAGCGATAGAACTTGGAACTACATTATTGTGCCAAGTTTCAAAGAGCTAGCACAAACCGTGTTTGATTTAGAGTTCCAACTACATGTATCCATATAGGAGAAAACAGAGTGAAACCTAAACATGAAAACGGTTACTGCAAAGGAACGGTTTAACCTAGAAGAACGAAATTTGGTGAGCCAAGTGGGATTCGTGTACTGATCACTACCTGCAAGTATCATCAAGATTGGGTGAAAAAATGTTTGCTGAGATTTCAGGAAACTCGTAGTTTTTTGGAAGCTTGATAACCCCTTTCAATGAGAGGGATTCTCGTCAGTCTCTGCTTGGGGCTACTTCAAAAGCACACAAACCATAGCGACAGAACTTGGAACTACATTATTGTGCCAAGTTTCAAAGAGCTAGCACAAACCGTGTTTGATTTAGAGTTCCAACTACATGTATCCATATAGGAGAAAACAGAGTGAATCCTAAACATGAAAACGGTTACTGCAAAGGAACGGATTAAACTAGAAGAACGAAATTTGGTGAGCCAAGTGGGATTGGTGTACTGATCATTAAATAGAAGTATCATCAAGATTGGGTGAAAAAATGTTTGCTGAGATTTCAGGAAACTCGCAGTTTTTTGGAAGCTTGGCAACCCCTTTCAATGAAAGGGATTCTCGTCAGTCTCTGCTTGGGGCTACTTCAATAGCACACAAACCATAGCGATAGAACTTGGAACTACATTATTGTGCCAAGTTTTAAAGAGCTAGCACAAACCGTGTTTGATTTAGAGTTCCAACTACATGTATCCATATAGGAGAAAACAGAGTGAAATCTAAACATGAAAACGGTTACTGCAAAGGAACAGTTTAACCTAGAAGAACGAAATTTGGTGAGCCAAGTGGGATTGGTGTACTGATCATTAAATGGAAGTATCATCAAGATTGGGTGAAAAAATGTTTGCTGAAATTTCAGGAAACTCGTAGTTTTTTGGAAGCTTGGCAACCCCTTTCAATGAAAGGGATTCTCGTCAGTCTCTGCTTGGGGCTACTTCAATAGCACACAAACCATAGCGATAGAACTTGGAACTACATTATTGTGCCAAGTTTCAAAGAGCTAGCACAAACCGTGTTTGATTTAGAATTCCAACTACATGTATCCATATAGGAGAAAACAGAGTGAAACCTAAACATGAAAACGGTTACTGCAAAGGAACGGTTTAACCTAGAACAACGAAATTTGGTGAGCCAAGTGGGATTCGTGTACTGATCACTACCTGCAAGTATCATCAAGACTGGGTGAAAAAATGTTTGCTGAGATTTCAGGAAACTCGTAGTTTTTTGGAAGCTTGATAACCCCTTTCAATGAAAGGGATTCTCGTCAGTCTCTGCTTGGGGCTACTTCAAAAGCACACAAATCATAGCGACAGTACTTGGAACTACATTATTGTGCCAAGTTTCAAAGAGCTAGCAAAATCCGTGTTTGATTTAGAGTTCCAACTACATGTATCCATATAGGAGAAAACAGAGTGAAACCTAAACATGAAAAGGGTTACTGCAAAGGAACGGTTTAACGTAGAAGAACGAAATTTAGTGAGCCAAGTGGGATTCATGTACTGATCACTACCTGCAAGTATCATCAAGATTGGGTGAAAAAGTGTTTGCTGAGATTTCAGGAAACTCGCAGTTTTTTGTAAGCTTGGCAACCCCTTTCAATGAAAGGGATTCTCGTCATTCTCTGCTTGGGGCTACTTCAATAGCACACAAACCATAGCGATAGAACTTGGAACTACATTATTGTGCCAAGTTTCAAAGAGCTAGCACAAACCGTGTTTGATTTAGAGTTCCAACTACACGTATCTATATAGGAGAAAACAGAGTGAAACCTAAACATGAAAACGGTTACTGCAAAGGAACGATTTAACCTAGAAGAACGAAATTTGGTGAGCCAAGTGGGATTGGTGTACTGATCATTAAATGGAAGTATCATCAAGATTGGGTGAAAAAATGTTTGCTGAGATTTCAGGAAACTCGTAGTTTTTTGGAAGCTTGGCAACCCCTTTCAATGAAAGGGATTCTCGTCAGTCTCTGCTTGGGGCTACTTCAATAGCACACAAACCCTAGCGATAGAACTTGGAACTACATTATTGTGCCAAGTTTCAAAGAGCTAGCACAAACCGTGTTTGATTTAGAGTTCCAACTACATGTATCCATATAGGAGAAAACAGAGTGAAACCTAAACATGAAAACGGTTACTGCAAAGGAACGGTTTAACCTAGAAGAACGAAATTTGGTGAGCCAAGTGGGATTCGTGTACTGATCACTACCTGCAAGTATCATCAAGATTGGGTGAAAAAATGTTTGCTGAGATTTCAGGAAACTCGTAGTTTTTTGGAAGCTTGATAACCCCTTTCAATGAAAGGGATTCTCGTCAGTCTCTGCTTGGGGCTACTTCAATAGCACACAAATCATAGCGATAGAACTTGGAACTACATTATTGTGCCAAGTTTCAAAGAGCTAGCACAAACCGTGTTTGATTTAGAGTTCCAACTACATGTATCCATATAGGAGAAAACAGAGTGAAACCTAAACATGAAAACGGTTACTGCAAAGGAACGGTTTAACCTAGAAGAACGAAATTTGGTGAGCCAAGTGGGATTCGTGTACTGATCACTACCTGCAAGTATCATCAAGATTGGGTGAAAAAATGTTTGCTGAGATTTCAGGAAACTCGTAGTTTTTTGGAAGCTTGGCAACCCCTTTCAATGAAAGGGATTCTCGTCAGTCTCTGCTTGGGGCTACTTCAATAGCACACAAACCATAGCGATAGAACTTGGAACTACATTATTGTGCCAAGTTTCAAAGAGCTAGCACAATCCGTGTTTGATTTAGAGTTCCAACTACATGTATCCATATAGGAGAAAACAGAGTGAAACCTAAACATGAAAAGGTTACTGCAAAGGAACGGTTTAACGTAGAAGAACGAAATTTAGTGAGCCAAGTGGGATTCATGTACTGATCACTACCTGCAAGTATCATCAAGATTGGGTGAAAAAGTGTTTGCTGAGATTTCAGGAAACTCGCAGTTTTTTGTAAGCTTGGCAACCCCTTTCAATGAAAGGGATTCTCGTCATTCTCTGCTTGGGGCTACTTCAATAGCACACAAACCATAGCGATAGAACTTGGAACTACATTATTGTGCCAAGTTTCAAAGAGCTAGCACAAACCGTGTTTGATTTAGAGTTCCAACTACACGTATCTATATAGGAGAAAACAGAGTGAAACCTAAACATGAAAACGGTTACTGAAAAGGATCGATTTAACCTAGAAGAACGAAATTTGGTGAGCCAAGTGGGATTGGTGTAATGATCATTAAATGGAAGTATCATCAAGATTGGGTGAAAAAATGTTTGCTGAGATTTCAGGAAACTCGTAGTTTTTTGGATGCTTGGCATCCCCTTTCAATGAAAGGGATTCTCATCAGTCTCTGCTTGGGGCTATTTCAATAGCACACAAACCTTAGCGATAGAACTTGGAACTACATTATTTTGCCAAGTTACAAAGAGCTAGCACAAACCGTGTTTGATTTAGAGTTCCAACTACATGTATCCATATAGGAGAAAACAGAGTGAAACCTAAATATGAAAACGATTACTGCAAAGGAACGGTTTAACCTAGAAGAACGAAATTTGGTGAGCCAAGTGGGATTGGTGTACTGATCATTAAATGGAAGTATCATCAAGACTGGGTGAAAAAATGTTTGCTGAGATTTCAGGAAACTCGCAGTTTTTTGGAAGCCTGGCAACCCCATTCTATGAAAGGGATTCTCGTCAGTCTCTGCTTGGGGCTACTTCAATAGCACACAAACCTTAGCGATAGAACTTGGAACTACATTATTGTGCCAAGTTTCAAAGAGCTTGCACAAACCGTGTTTGATTTAGAGTTCCAACTACATGTATCCATATAGGAGAAAACAGAGTGAAACCTAAACATGAAAACGGTTACTGCAAAGGAACGGTTTAACCTAGAAGAACGAAATTTGGTGAGCCAAGTGGGATTCATGTACTGATCACTACCTGCAAGTATCATCAAGATTGGGTGAAAAAATGTTTGCTGAGATTTCAGGAAACTCGTAGTTTTTTGGAAGCTCTTCAACCCCTTTCAATGAAAGGGATTCTCGTCAGTCTCTGCTTGGGGCTACTTCAAAAGCACATAAACCATAGCGATAGAACTTGGAACTACATTATTGTGCCAAGTTTCAAAGAGCTAGCACAAACCGTGTTTGATTTAGATTTCCAACTACATGTATCCATATAGGAGAAAACAGAGTGAAACCTAAACATGAAAACAGTTACTGCAAAGGAACGCTTTAACCTAGAAGAACGAAATTTGGTGAGCCAAGTGGGATTGGTGTACTGATCATTAAATGGAAGTATCATCAAGATTGGGTGAAAAAATGTTTGCTGAGATTTCTGGAAACTCGCAGTTTTTTGGAAGCTTGGCAACCCCTTTCAATGAAAGGGATTCTCGTCAGTCTCTGCTTGGGGCTACTTCAATAGCACACAAACCATAGCGATAGAACTTGGAACTACATTATTGTGCCAAGTTTTAAATAGCTAGCACAAACCGTGTTTGATTTAGAGTTCCAACTACATGTATCCATATAGGAGAAAACAGAGTGAAATCTAAACATGAAAACGGTTACTGCAAAGGAACAGTTTAACCTAGAAGAACGAAATTTGGTGAGCCAAGTGGGATTGGTGTACTGATCATTAAATGGAAGTATCATCAAGATTGGGTGAAAAAATGTTTGGTGAGATTTCAGGAAACTCGTAGTTTTTTGGAAGCTTGGCAACCCCTTTCAATGAAAGGGATTCTCGTCAGTCTCTGCTTGGGGCTACTTCAATAGCACACAAACCATAGCGATAGAACTTGGAACTACATTATTGTGCCAAGTTTCAAAGAGCTAGCACAAACCGTGTTTGATTTAGAATTCCAACTACATGTATCCATATAGGAGAAAACAGAGTGAAACCTAAACATGAAAACGGTTACTGCAAAGGAACGGTTTAACCTAGAACAACGAAATTTGGTGAGCCAAGTGGGATTCGTGTACTGATCACTACCTGCAAGTATCATCAAGATTGGGTGAAAAAATGTTTGCTGAGATTTCAGGAAACTCGTAGTTTTTTGGAAGCTTGATAACCCCTTTCAATGAAAGGGATTCTCGTCAGTCTCTGCTTGGGGCTACTTCAAAAGCACACAAATCATAGCGACAGTACTTGGAACTACATTATTGTGCCAAGTTTCAAAGAGCTAGCACAATCCGTGTTTGATTTAGAGTTCCAACTACATGTATCCATATAGGAGAAAACAGAGTGAAACCTAAACATGAAAACGGTTACTGCAAAGGAACGGTTTAACCTAGAAGAACGAAATTTGGTGAGCCAAGTGGGATTCATGTACTGATCACTACCTGCAAGTATCATCAAGATTGGGTGAAAAAATGTTTGCTGAGATTTCAGGAAACTCGTAGTTTTTTGGAAGCTCTTCAACCCCTTTCAATGAAAGGGATTCTCGTCAGTCTCTGCTTGGGGCTACTTCAATAGCACACAAACCATAGCGATAGAACTTGGAACTACATTATTGTGCCAAGTTTCAAAGAGCTAGCACAAACCGTGTTTGATTTAGATTTCCAACTACATGTATCCATATAGGAGAAAACAGAGTGAAACCTAAACATGAAAACAGTTACTGCAAGGAACGCTTTAACCTAGAAGAACGAAATTTGGTGAGCCAAGTGGGATTGGCGTACTGATCATTAAATGGAAGTATCATCAAGATTGGGTGAAAAAATGTTTGCTGAGATTTCTGGAAACTCGTAGTTTTTTGGAAGCTTGGCAACCCCTTTCAATGAAAGGGATTCTCGTCAGTCTCTGCTTGGGGCTACTTCAATAGCACACAAACCCTAGCGATAGATCATGAAACTACATTATTGTGCCAAGTTTCAAAGAGCTAGCACAAACCGTGTTTGATTTAGAGTTCCAACTACATGTATCTATATAGGAGAAAACAGAGTGAAACCTAACTATGAAAACGATTACTGCAAAGGAACGGTTTAACCTAGAAGAACGAAATTTGGTGAG
The DNA here is from genome assembly GCF_045843805.1 of Urocitellus parryii. NCBI lineage: Eukaryota > Metazoa > Chordata > Mammalia > Rodentia > Sciuridae > Urocitellus > Urocitellus parryii. The sequence goes on from NW_027554219.1 coordinate 64,433, forward strand.
CCAAGTGGGATTGGTGTACTGATCATTAAATGGATGTATCATCAAGACTGGGTGAAAAAATGTTTGCTGAGATTTAAGGACACTCGCAGTTTTTTGGAAGCCTGGCAACCCCATTCTATGAAAGGGATTCTCGTCAGTCTCTGCTTGGGGCTACTTCAATAGCACACAAACCATAGCGATAGAACTTGGAACTACATTATTGTGCCAAGTTTCAAAGAGCTAGCACAAACCGTGTTTGATTTAGAGTTCCAACTACATGTATCCATATAGGAGAAAACAGAGTGAAACCTAAACATGAAAACGGTTACTGCAAAGGAACAGTTTAACCTAGAAGAACGAAATTTGGTGAGCCAAGTGGGATTGGTGTACTGATCATTAAATGGAAGTATCATCAAGATTGGGTGAAAAAATGTTTGCTGAGATTTCAGGAAACTCGTAGTTTTTTGGAAGCTTGGCAACCCCTTTCAATGAAAGGGATTCTCGTCAGTCTCTGCTTGGGGCTACTTCAAAAGCACACAAATCATAGCGACAGTACTTGGAACTACATTATTGTGCCAAGTTTCAAAGAGCTAGCACAAACCGTGTTTGATTTAGAGTTCCAACTACATCTATCTATATAGGAGAAAACAGAGTGAAACCTAAATATGAAAACGATTACTGCAAAGGAACGGTTTAACCTAGAAGAACGAAATTTGGTGAGCCAAGTGGGATTGGTGTACTGATCATTAAATGGATGTATCATCAAGACTGGGTGAAAAAATGTTTGCTGTGATTTCAGGAAACTCGCTGTTTTTTGGAAGCCTGGCAACCCCATTCTATGAAAGGGATTCTCGTCAGTCTCTGCTTGGGGCTACTTCAATAGCACACAAACCATAGCGATAGAACTTGGAACTACATTATTGTGCCAAGTTTCAAAGAGCTAGCACAAACCGTGTTTAATTTAGAGTTCCAACTACATGTATCCATATAGGAGAAAACAGAGTGAAACCTAAACATGAAAACGGTTACTGCAAAGGAACGGTTTAACCTAGAAGAACGAAATTTGGTGAGCCAAGTGGGATTGGTGTACTGATCATTAAATAGAAGTATCATCAAGATTGGGTGAAAAAATGTTTGCTGAGATTTCAGGAAACTCGCAGTTTTTTCGAAGCTTGGCAACCCCTTTCAATGAAAGGGATTCTCGTCAGTCTCTGCTTGGGGCTACTTCAATAGCACACAAACCATAGCGATAGAACTTGGAACTACATTATTGTGCCAAGTTTCAAAGAGCTAGCACAAACCGTGTTTGATTTAGAGTTCCAAATACATGTATCCATATAGGAGAAAACAGAGTGAAATCTAAACATGTAAACGGTTACTGCAAAGGAACAGTTTAACCTAGAAGAACGAAATTTGGTGAGCCAAGTGGGATTGGTGTACTGATCATTAAATGGAAGTATCATCAAGATTGGGTGAAAAAATGTTTGCTGAGATTTCAGGAAACTCGTAGTTTTTTGGAAGCTTGGCAACCCCCTTCAATGAAAGGGATTCTCATCAGTCTCTGCTTGGGGCTACTTCAATAGCACACAAACCATAGCGATAGAACTTGGAACTACATTATTGTGCCAAGTTTCAAAGAGCTAGCACAAACCGTGTTTGATTTAGAGTTCCAACTACATGTATCCATATAGGAGAAAACAGAGTGAAACCTAAACATAAAAACGGTTACTGCAAAGGAACGGTTTAACCTAGAAGAACGAAATTTGGTGAGCCAAGTGGGATTGGTGTACTGATCATTAAATAGAAGTATCATCAAGATTGGGTGAAAAAATGTTTGCTGAGATTTCAGGAAACTCGTAGTTTTTTGGAAGCTTGGCAACCCCTTTCAATGAAAGGGATTCTCGTCAGTCTCTGCTTGGGGCTACTTCAATAGGACACAAACCATAGCGATAGAACTTGGAACTACATTATTGTGCCAAGTTTCAAAGAGCTAGCACAAACCGTGTTTGATTTAGAGTTCCAAATACATGTATCCATATAGGAGAAAACAGAGTGCAATCTAAACATGTAAACGGTTACTGCAAAGCAACAGTTTAACCTAGAAGAACGAAATTTGGTGAGCCAAGTGGGATTGGTGTACTGATCATTAAATGGAAGTATCATCAAGATTGGGTGAAAAAATGTTTGCTGAGATTTCAGGAAACTCGTAGTTTTTTGGAAGCTTGGCAACCCCTTTCAATGAAAGGGATTCTCGTCAGTCTCTGCTTGGGGCTACTTCAATAGCACACAAACCATAGCGATAGAACTTGGAACTACATTATTGTGCCAAGTTTCAAAGAGCTAACACAAACCGTGTTTGATTTAGAGTTCCAACTACATGTATCCATATAGGAGAAAACAGAGTGAAACCTAAACATGAAAACGGTTACTGCAAAGGAACGGTTTAACCTAGAACAACGAAATTTGGTGAGCCAAGTGGGATTCGTGTACTGATCACTACCTGCAAGTATCATCAAGATTGGGTGAAAAAATGTTTGCTGAGATTTCAGGAAACTCGTAGTTTTTTGGAAGCTTGATAACCCCTTTCAATGAAAGGAATTCTCCTCAGTCTCTGCTTGGGGCTACTTCAAAAGCACACAAATCATAGCGACAGTACTTGGAACTACATTATTGTGCCAAGTTTCAAAGAGCTAGCACAAACCGTGTTTGATTTAGAGTTCCAACTACATGTATCCATATAGGAGAAAACAGAGTGAAACCTAAACATGAAAACGGTTACTGCAAAGGAACGGTTTAACGTAGAAGAACGAAATTTAGTGAGCCAAGTGGGATGCATGTACTGATCACTACCTGCAAGTATCATCAAGATTGGGTGAAAAAATGTTTGCTGAGATTTCAGAAAATTCGCAGTTTTTTGTAAGCTTGGCAACCCCTTTCAATGAATGGGATTCTCGTCATTCTCTGCTTGGGGCTACTTCAATAGCACACAAACCATAGCGATAGAACTTGGAACTACATTATTGTGCCAAGTTTCAAAGAGCTAGCACAAACCGTGTTTGATTTAGAGTTCCAACTACACGTATCTATATACGAGAAAACAGAGTGAAACCTAAACATGAAAACGGTTACTGCAAAGGAACGGTTTAACCTAGAAGAACGAAATTTGGTGAGACAAGTGGGATTGGTGTACTGATCATTAAATAGAAGTATCATCAAGATTGGGTGAAATAGTGTTTGCTGATATTTCAGGAAACTCGTAGTATTTTGGAAGCTTGGCAACCCCTTTCAATGAAAGGGATTCTCGTCAGTCTCTGCTTGGGGCTACTTCAATAGCACACAAACCATAGCGATAGAACTTGGAACTACATTATTGTGCCAAGTTTCAAGAGCTAGCACAAACCGTGTTTGATTTAGAGTTCCAACTACATGTATCCATATAGGAGAAAACAGACTGAAACCTAAACATGAAAACGGTTACTGCAAAGGAACGGTTTAACCTAGAAGAACGAAATTTGGTGAGACAAGTGGGATTGGTGTACTGATCATTAAATGGAAGTATCATCAAGATTGGGTGAAAAAATGTTTGCTGAGATTTCAGGAAAATCGCAGTTTTTTGGAAGCTTGGCAACCCCTTTCAATGAAAGGGATTCTCGTCAGTCTCTGCTTGGGGCTACTTCAATAGCACACAAACCATAGCGATAGAACTTGGAACAACATTATTGTGCCAAGTTTCAAAGAGCTAGCACAAACCGTGTTTGATTTAGAGTTCCAACTACATGTATCCATATAGGAGAAAACAGAGTGAAACCTAAACATGAAAAAGGTTACTGCAAAGGAACGGTTTAACCTAGAAGAACGAAATTTGGTGAGCCAAGTGGGATTGGTGTACTGATCATTAAATGGAAGTATCATCAAGATTGGGTGAAAAAATGTTTGCTGAGATTTCAGGAAACTCGTAGTTTTTTGGAAGCTTGGCAACCCCTTTCAATGAAAGGGATTCTCGTCAGTCTCTGCTTGGGGCTACTTCAATAGCACACAAACCATAGCGATAGAACTTGGAACTACATTATTGTGCCAAGTTTCAAAGAGCTAGCACAAACCGTGTTTGATTTAGAGTTCCAACTACATGTATCCATATAGGAGAAAACAGAGTGAAACCTAAACATGAAAACGGTTACTGCAAAGGAACGGTTTAACCTAGAAGAACGAAATTTGGTGAGCCAAGTGGGATTGGTGTACTGATCATTAAATGGAAGTATCATCAAGATTGGGTGAAAAAATGTTTGCTGAGATTTCAGGAAACTCGTAGTTTTTTGGAAGCTTGGCAACCCCTTTCAATGAAAGGGATTCTCCTCAGTCTCTGCTTGGGGCTACTTCAATAGCACACAAACCATAGCGATAGAACTTGGAACTACATTATTGTGCCAAGTTTCAAAGAGCTAGCACAAACCGTGTTTGATTTAGAGTTCCAACTACATGTATCCATATAGGAGAAAACAGAGTGAAACCTAAACATGAAAACGGTTACTGCAAAGGAACGGTTTAACCTAGAAGAACGAAATTTGGTGAGCCAAGTGGGATTCGTGTACTGATCACTACCTGCAAGTATCATCAAGATTGGGTGAAAAAATGTTTGCTGAGATTTCAGGAAACTCGTAGTTTTTTGGAAGCTTGGCAACCCCTTTCAATGAAAGGGATTCTCGTCAGTCTCTGCTTGGGGCTACTTCAATAGCACACAAACCATAGCGATAGAACTTGGAACTACATTATTGTGCCAAGTTTCAAAGAGCTAGCACAAACCGTGTTTGATTTAGAGTTCCAACTACATGTATCCATATAGGAGAAAACAGAGTGAAACCTAAACATGAAAACGGTTACTGCAAAGGAACGGTTTAACCTAGAAGAACGAAATTTGGTGAGCCAAGTGGGATTGGTGTACTGATCATTAAATAGAAGTATCATCAAGATTGGGTGAAAAAATGTTTGCTGAGATTTCAGGAAACTCGTAGTTTTTTGGAAGCTTGGCAACCCCTTTCAATGAAAGGGATTCTCGTCAGTCTCTGCTTGGGGCTACTTCAATAGCACACAAACCATAGCGATAGAACTTGGAACTACATTATTGTGCCAAGTTTCAAAGAGCTAGCACAAACCGTGTTTGATTTAGAGTTCCAACTACATGTATCCGTATAGGAGAAAACACAGTGAAATCTAAACATGTAAACGGTTACTGCAAAGGAACAGTTTAACCTAGAAGAACGAAATTGGTGAGCCAAGTGGGATTGGTGTACTGATCATTAAATGGAAGTATCATCAAGATTGGGTGAAAAAATGTTTGCTGAGATTTCAGGAAACTCGTAGTTTTTTGGAAGTTTGGCAACCCCTTTCAATGAAAGGGATTCTCCTCAGTCTCTGCTTGGGGCTACTTCAATAGCACACAAACCATAGCGATAGAACTTGGAACTACATTATTGTGCCAAGTTTCAAAGAGCTAGCACAAACCGTGTTTGATTTAGAGTTCCAAGTACATGTATCCATATAGGAGAAAACAGAGTGAAACCTAAACATGAAAACGGTTACTGCAAAGGAACGGTTTAACCTAGAACAACGAAATTTGCTGAGCCATGTGGGATTCGTGTGCTGATCACTACCTGCAAGTATCATCAAGATTGGGTGAAAAAATGTTTGCTGAGATTTCAGGAAACTCGTAGTTTTTTGGAAGCTTGGCAACCCCTTTCAATGAAAGGGATTCTCGTCAGTCTCTGCTTGGGGCTACTTCAATAGCACACAAACCATAGCGATAGAACTTGGAACTACATTATTGTGCCAAGTTTCAAAGAGCTAGCACAAACCGTGTTTGATTTAGAGTTCCAACTACATGTATCCATATAGGAGAAAACAGAGTGAAACCTAAACATGAAAACAGTTACTGCAAAGGAACGGTTTAACCTAGAACAACGAAATTTGGTGAGCCAAGTGGGATTGGTGTACTGATCACTAAATGGAAGTATCATCAAGATTGGGTGAAAAAATGTTTGCTGAGATTTCAGGAAACTCGTAGTTTTTTGGAAGCTTGGCAACCCCTTTCAATGAAAGGGATTCTCATCAGTCTCTGCTTGGGGCTACTTCAATAGCACACAAACCTTAGCGATAGAACTTGGAACTACATTATTGTGCCAAGTTACAAAGAGCTAGCACAAACCGTGTTTGATTTAGAGTTCCAACTACATGTATCCATATAGGAGAAAACAGAGTGAAACCTAAATATGAAAACGATTACTGCAAAGGAACGGTTTAACCTAGAAGAACGAAATTTGGTGAGCCAAGTGGGATTGGTGTACTGATCAGTAAATGGAAGTATCATCAAGACTGGGTGAAAAAATGTTTGCTGAGATTTCAGGAAACTCGCAGTTTTTTGGAAGCCTGGAAACCCCATTCTATGAAAGGGATTCTCGTCAGTCTCTGCTTGGGGCTACTTCAATAGCACACAAACCTTAGCGATAGAACTTGGAACTACATTATTGTGCCAAGTTTCATAGAGCTAGCACAAACCGTGTTTGATTTAGAGTTCCAACTACATGTATCCATATAGGAGAAAACACAGTGAAATCTAAACATGTAAACGGTTACTGCAAAGGAACAGTTTAACCTAGAAGAACGAAATTTGGTGAGCCAAGTGGGATTGGTGTACTGATCATTAAATGGAAGTATCATCAAGATTGGGTGAAAAAATGTTTGCTGAGATTTCAGGAAACTCGTAGTTTTTTGGAAGCTTGGCAACCCCTTTCAATGAAAGGGATTCTCGTCAGTCTCTGCTTGGGGCTACTTCAATAGCACACAAACCATAGCGATAGAACTTGGAACTACATTATTGTGCCAAGTTTCAAAGAGCTAGCACAAACCGTGTTTGATTTAGAGTTCCAAGTACATGTATCCATATAGGAGAAAACAGAGTGAAACCTAAACATGAAAACGGTTACTGCAAAGGAACGGTTTAACCTAGAACAACGAAATTTGCTGAGCCATGTGGGATTCGTGTACTGATTACTACCTGCAAGTATCATCAAGATTGGGTGAAAAAATGTTCGCTGAGATTTCAGGAAACTCGTAGTTTTTTGGAAGCTTGATAACCCCTTTCAATGAAAGGGATTCTCGTCAGTCTCTGCTTGGGGCTACTTCAAAAGCACACAAATCATAGCGACAGTACTTGGAACTACATTATTGTGCCAAGTTTCAAAGAGCTAGCACAAACCGTGGTTTGATTTAGAGTTCCAACTACATGTATCCATATAGGAGAAAACAGAGTGAAACCTAAACATGAAAAGGGTTACTGCAAAGGAACGGTTTAACGTAGAATGACGAAATTTAGTGAGCCAAATGGGATTCATGTACTGATCAATACCTGCAAGTATCATCAAGATTGGGTGAAAAAAATGTTTGCTGAGATTTCAGAAAACTCGCAGTTTTTTGTAAGCTTGGCAACCCCTTTCAATGATTAGGGATTCTCGTCATTCTCTGCTTGGGGCTACTTCAATAGCACACAAACCATAGCGATAGAACTTGGAACTACATTATTGTGCCAAGTTTCAAAGAGCTAGCACAAACCGTGTTTGATTTAGAGTTCCAACTACACGTATCTATATAGGAGAAAACAGAGTGAAACCTAAACATGAAAACGGTTACTGCAAAGGAACGATATAACCTAGAAGAACGAAATTTGGTGAGCCAAGTGGGATTGGTGTACTGATCATTAAATGGAAGTATCATCAAGATTGGGTGAAAAAATGTTTGCTGAGATTTCAGGAAACTCGTAGTTTTTTGGAAGCTTGGCAACCCCTTTCAATGAAAGGGATTCTCGTCAGTCTCTGCTTGGGGCTACTTCAATAGCACACAAATCATAGCGATAGAACTTGGAACTACATTACTGTGCCAAGTTTCAAAGAGCTAGCACAAACCGTGTTTGATTTAGAGTTCCAACTACATGTATCCATATAGGAGAAAACAGAGTGAAACCTAACCATGAAAACAGTTACTGCAAAGGAACGGTTTAACCTAGAACAACGAAATTTGGTGAGCCAAGTGGGATTGGTGTACTGATCACTAAATGGAAGTATCATCAAGATTGGGTGAAAAAAATGTTAGCTGAGATTTCAGGAAACTCGTAGTTTTTTGGAAGCTTGGCAACCCCTTTCTATGAAAGGGATTCTCGTCAGTCTCTGCTTCGGGCTACTTCAATAGCACACAAACCTTAGCGATAGAACTTGGAACTACATTATTGTGCCAAGTTACAAAGAGCTAGCACAAACCGTGTTTGATTTAGAGTTCCAACTACATGTATCCATATAGGAGAAAACAGAGTGAAACCTAAATATGAAAACGATTACTGCAAAGGAACGGTTTAACCTAGAAGAACGAAATTTGGTGAGCCAAGTGGGATTGGTGTACTGATCAGTAAATGGAAGTATCATCAAGACTGGGTGAAAAAATGTTTGCTGAGATTTCAGGAAACTCGCAGTTTTTTGGAAGCCTGGAAACCCCATTCTATGAAAGGGATTCTCGTCAGTCTCTGCTTGGGGCTACTTCAATAGCACACAAACCTTAGCGATAGAACTTGGAACTACATTATTGTGCCAAGTTTCATAGAGCTAGCACAAACCGTGTTTGATTTAGAGTTACAACTACATGTATCCATATAGGAGAAAACAGAGGTGAAACCTAAACATGAAAACGGTTACTGCAAAGGAACGGTTTAACCTAGAAGAACGAAATTTGGTGAGCCAAGTGGGATTCGTGTACTGATCACTACCTGCAAGTATCATCAAGATTGGGTGAAAAAATGTTTGCTGAGATTTCAGGAAACTCGCAGTTTTTTGGAAGCCTACAACCCCTTTCAATGAAAGGGATTCTCGTCAGTCTCTTCTTGGGGCTACTTCAATAGCACACAAACCCTAGGGATAGAACTTGGAACTACATTATTGTGCCAAGTTTCAAAGAGCTAGCACAAACCGTGTTTGATTTAGAGTTCCAACTACATGTATCTATATAGGAGAAAACAGAGTGAAACCTAAACATGAAAACGGTTACTGCAAAGGAACGTTTTAACCTAGAAGAACGAAATTTGGTGAGCCAAGTGGGATTGGTATACTGATCATTAAATGGATGTATCATCAAGACTGGGTGAAAAAATGTTTGCTGAGATTTCAGGAAACTCGCAGTTTTTTGAAGCCTGGCAACCCCTTTCTATGAAAGGGATTCTCGTCAGTCTCTTCTTGGGGCTACTTCAATAGCACACAAACCATAGCGATAGTACTTGGAACTACATTATTGTGCCAAGTTTCAAAGAGCTAGCACAAACCGTGTTTGATTTAGAGTTCCAACTACATGTATCCATATAGGAGAAAACAGAGTGAAACCTAAACATGAAAACGGTTACTGCAAAGGAACGGTTTAACCTAGAAGAACGAAATTTGGTTAGCCAAGTGGGATTGGTGTACTGATCATTAAATAGAAGTATCATCAAGATTGGGTGAAAAAATGTTAGCTGAGATTTCAGGAAACTCGTAGTATTTTGGAAGCTTGGCAACCCCTTTCAATGAAAGGGATTCTCGTCAGTCTCTGCTTGGGGCTACTTCAATAGCACACAAACCATAGCAATAGAACTTGGAACTACATTATTGTGCCAGGTTTCAAAGAGCTAGCACAAACCGTGTTTGATTTAGAGTTCCAACTACACGTATCCATATAGGAGAAAACAGAGTGAAACCTAAACATGAAAACAGTTACTGCAAACGAACGGTTTAACCTAGAAGAACGAAATTTGGTGAGCCAAGTGGGATTGGTGTACTGATCATTAAATGGAAGTATCATCAAGATTGGGTGAAAAAATGTTTGCTGAGATTTCAGGAAACTCGCAGTTTTTTGGAAGCCTGGAAACCCCATTCTATGAAAGGGATTCTCATCAGTCTCTGCTTGGGGCTACTTCAATAGCACACAAACCTTAGCGATAGAACTTGGAACTACATTATTGTGCCAAGTTTCAAAGAGCTAGCACAAACCGTGTTTGATTTAGAGTTCCAACTACACGTATCCATATAGGAGAAAACAGAGTGAAACCTAAACATGAAAACGGTTACTGCAAAGGAACCGTTTAACCTAGAAGAACGAAATTTGGTGAGCCAAGTGGGATTGGTGTACTGATCATTAAATGGAAGTATCATCAAGACTGGGTGAAAAAATGTTTGCTGAGATTTCAGGAAACTCGCAGTTTTTTGGAAGCCTGGCAACCCCATTCTATGAAAGGGATTCTCGTCAGTCTCTGCTTGGGGCTACTTCAATAGCACACAAACCTTAGCGATAGAACTTGGAACTACATTATTGTGGCAAGTTTCAAAGAGCTAGCACAAACCGTGTTTGATTTAGAGTTCCAACTACATGTATCCATATAGGAGAAAACAGAGTGAAACCTAAACATGAAAACGGTTACTGCAAAGGAACGGTTTAACCTAGAAGAACGAAATTTGGTGAGCCAAGTGGGATTCGTGTACTGATCACTACCTGCAAGTATCATCAAGATTGGGTGAAAAAATGTTTGCTGAGATTTCAGGAAACTCGCAGTTTTTTGGAAGCCTACAACCCCTTTCAATGAAAGGGATTCTCGTCAGTCTCTTCTTGGGGCTACTTCAATAGCACACAAACCCTAGGGATAGAACTTGGAACTACATTATTGTGCCAAGTTTCAAAGAGCTAGCACAAACCGTGTTTGATTTAGAGTTCCAACTACATGTATCCATATAGGAGAAAACAGAGTGAAACCTAAACATGAAAACAGTTACTGCAAAGGAACGGTTTAACCTAGAACAACGAAATTTGGTGAGCCAAGTGGGATTGGTGTACTGATCACTACCTGCAAGTATCATCAAGATTGGGTGAAAAAATGTTTGCTGAGATTTCAGGAAACTCGTAGTTTTTTGGAAGCTTGGCAACCCCTTTCAATGAAAGGGATTCTCATCAGTCTCTGCTTGGGGCTACTTCAATAGCACACAAACCATAGCGATAGTACTTGGAACTACATTATTGTGCCAAGTTTCAAAGAGCTAGCACAAACCGTGTTTGATTTAGAGTTCCAACTACATGTATCTATATAGGAGAAAACAGAGTGAAACCTAAACATGAAAACGGTTACTGCAAAGGAACGTTTTAACCTAGAAGAACGAAATTTGGTGAGCCAAGTGGGATTGGTATACTGATCATTAAATGGATGTATCATCAAGACTGGGTGAAAAAATGTTTGCTGAGATTTCAGGAAACTCGCAGTTTTTTGAAGCCTGGCAACCCCTTTCTATGAAAGGGATTCTCGTCAGTCTCTTCTTGGGGCTACTTCAATAGCACACAAACCATAGCGATAGTACTTGGAACTACATTATTGTGCCAAGTTTCAAAGAGCTAGCACAAACCGTGTTTGATTTAGAGTTCCAACTACATGTATCCATATAGGAGAAAACAGAGTGAAACCTAAACATGAAAACGGTTACTGCAAAGGAACGGTTTAACCTAGAAGAACGAAATTTGGTTAGCCAAGTGGGATTGGTGTACTGATCATTAAATAGAAGTATCATCAAGATTGGGTGAAAAAATGTTAGCTGAGATTTCAGGAAACTCGTAGTATTTTGGAAGCTTGGCAACCCCTTTCAATGAAAGGGATTCTCGTCAGTCTCTGCTTGGGGCTACTTCAATAGCACACAAACCATAGCAATAGAACTTGGAACTACATTATTGTGCCAGGTTTCAAAGAGCTAGCACAAACCGTGTTTGATTTAGAGTTCCAACTACACGTATCCATATAGGAGAAAACAGAGTGAAACCTAAACATGAAAACAGTTACTGCAAACGAACGGTTTAACCTAGAAGAACGAAATTTGGTGAGCCAAGTGGGATTGGTGTACTGATCATTAAATGGAAGTATCATCAAGATTGGGTGAAAAAATGTTTGCTGAGATTTCAGGAAACTCGCAGTTTTTTGGAAGCCTGGAACCCCATTCTATGAAAGGGATTCTCATCAGTCTCTGCTTGGGGCTACTTCAATAGCACACAAACCTTAGCGATAGAACTTGGAACTACATTATTGTGCCAAGTTTCAAAGAGCTAGCACAAACCGTGTTTGATTTAGAGTTCCAACTACACGTATCCATATAGGAGAAAACAGAGTGAAACCTAAACATGAAAACGGTTACTGCAAAGGAACCGTTTAACCTAGAAGAACGAAATTTGGTGAGCCAAGTGGGATTGGTGTACTGATCATTAAATGGAAGTATCATCAAGACTGGGTGAAAAAATGTTTGCTGAGATTTCAGGAAACTCGCAGTTTTTTGGAAGCCTGGCAACCCCATTCTATGAAAGGGATTCTCGTCAGTCTCTGCTTGGGGCTACTTCAATAGCACACAAACCTTAGCGATAGAACTTGGAACTACATTATTGTGGCAAGTTTCAAAGAGCTAGCTCAAACCGTGTTTGATTTAGAGTTCCAACTACATGTATCCATATAGGAGAAAACAGAGTGAAACCTAAACATGAAAACGGTTACTGCAAAGGAACGGTTTAACCTAGAAGAACGAAATTTGGTGAGCCAAGTGGGATTCGTGTACTGATCACTACCTGCAAGTATCATCAAGATTGGGTGAAAAAATGTTTGCTGAGATTTCAGGAAACTCGCAGTTTTTTGGAAGCCTACAACCCCTTTCAATGAAAGGGATTCTCGTCAGTCTCTTCTTGGGGCTACTTCAATAGCACACAAACCCTAGGGATAGAACTTGGAACTACATTATTGTGCCAAGTTTCAAAGAGCTAGCACAAACCGTGTTTGATTTAGAGTTCCAACTACATGTATCCATATAGGAGAAAACAGAGTGAAACCTAAACATGAAAACAGTTACTGCAAAGGAACGGTTTAACCTAGAACAACGAAATTTGGTGAGCCAAGTGGGATTGGTGTACTGATCACTACCTGCAAGTATCATCAAGATTGGGTGAAAAAATGTTTGCTGAGATTTCAGGAAACTCGTAGTTTTTTGGAAGCTTGGCAACCCCTTTCAATGAAAGGGATTCTCATCAGTCTCTGCTTGGGGCTACTTCAATAGCACACAAACCTTAGCGATAGAACTTGGAACTACATTATTGTGCCAAGTTACAAAGAGCTAGCACAAACCGTGTTTGATTTAGAGTTCCAACTACATGTATCCATATAGGAGAAAACAGAGTGAAACCTAAATATGAAAACGATTACTGCAAAGGAACGGTTTAACCTAGAAGAACGAAATTTGGTGAGCCAAGTGGGATTGGTGTACTGATCACTAAATGGAAGTATCATCAAGACTGGGTGAAAAAATGTTTGCTGAGATTTCAGGAAACTCGCAGTTTTTTGGAAGCCTGGCAACCCCATTCTATGAAAGGGATTCTCGTCAGTCTCTGCTTGGGGCTACTTCAATAGCACACAAACCTTAGTGATAGAACTTGGAACTACATTATTGTGCCAAGTTTCAAAGAGCTAGCACAAACCGTGTTTGATTTAGAGTTCCAACTACATGTATCCATATAGGAGAAAACAGAGTGAAACCTAAACATGAAAACGGTTACTGCAAAGGAACGGTTTAACCTAGAAGAACGAAATTTGGTGAGCCAAGTGGGATTCGTGTACTGATCACTACCTGCAAGTATCATCAAGATTGGGTGAAAAAATGTTTGCTGAGATTTCAGGAAACTCGCAGTTTTTTGGAAGCCTAGCAACCCCTTTCAATGAAAGGGATTCTCGTCAGTCTCTTCTTGGGGCTACTTCAATAGCACACAAACCCTAGGGATAGAACTTGGAACTACATTATTGTGCCAAGTTTCAAAGAGCTAGCACAAACCGTGTTTGGTTTAGAGTTCCAACTACATGTATCCCATATAGGAGAAAACAGAGTGAAACCTAAATATGAAAACGATTACTGCAAAGGAACGGTTTAACCTAGAAGAACGAAATTTGGTGAGCCAAGTGGGATTGGTGTACTGATCACTAAATGGAAGTATCATCAAGACTGGGTGAAAAAATGTTTGCTGAGATTTCAGGAAACTCGCAGTTTTTTGGAAGCCTGGCAACCCCATTCTATGAAAGGGATTCTCGTCAGTCTCTGCTTGGGGCTACTTCAATAGCACACAAACCTTAGCGATAGAACTTGGAACTACATTATTGTGCCAAGTTTCAAAGAGCTAGCACAAACCGTGTTTGATTTAGAGTTCCAACTACATGTATCCATATAGGAGAAAACAGAGTGAAACCTAAACATGAAAACGGTTACTGCAAAGGAACGGTTTAACCTAGAAGAACGAAATTTGGTGAGCCAAGTGGGATTCGTGTACTGATCACTACCTGCAAGTATCATCAAGATTGGGTGAAAAAATGTTTGCTGAGATTTCAGGAAACTCGCAGTTTTTTGGAAGCCTACAACCCCTTTCAATGAAAGGGATTCTCGTCAGTCTCTTCTTGGGGCTACTTCAATAGCACACAAACCCTAGGGATAGAACTTGGAACTACATTATTGTGCCAAGTTTCAAAGAGCTAGCACAAACCGTGTTTGGTTTAGAGTTCCAACTACATGTATCCATATAGGAGAAAACAGAGTGAAACCTAAACATGAAAACAGTTACTGCAAAGGAACGGTTTAACCTAGAACAACGAAATTTGGTGAGCCAAGTGGGATTGGTGTACTGATCACTACCTGCAAGTATCATCAAGATTGGGTGAAAAAATGTTTGCTGAGATTTCAGGAAACTCGTAGTTTTTTGGAAGCTTGGCAACCCCTTTCAATGAAAGGGATTCTCATCAGTCTCTGCTTGGGGCTACTTCAATAGCACACAAACCTTAGCGATAGAACTTGGAACTACATTATTGTGCCAAGTTACAAAGAGCTAGCACAAACCGTGTTTGATTTAGAGTTCCAACTACATGTATCCATATAGGAGAAAACAGAGTGAAACCTAAATATGAAAACGATTACTGCAAAGGAACGGTTTAACCTAGAAGAATGAAATTTGGTGAGCCAAGTGGGATTGGTGTACTGATCACTAAATGGAAGTATCATCAAGACTGGGTGAAAAAATGTTTGCTGAGATTTCAGGAAACTCGCAGTTTTTTGTAAGCCTGGCAACCCCATTCTATGAAAGGGATTCTCGTCAGTCTCTGCTTGGGGCTACTTCAATAGCACACAAACCTTAGCGATAGAACTTGGAACTACATTATTGTGCCAAGTTTCAAAGAGCTAGCACAAACCGTGTTTGATTTAGAGTTCCAAATACATGTATCCATATAGGAGAAAACAGAGTGAAACCTAAACATGAAAACAGTTACTGCAAAGGAACGGTTTAACCTAGAAGAACGAAATTTGGTGAGCCAAGTGGGATTCGTGTACTGATCACTACCTGCAAGTATCATCAAGATTGGGTGAAAAAATGTTTGCTGAGATTTCAGGAAACTCGCAGTTTTTTGGAAGCCTACAACCCCTTTCAATGAAAGGGATTCTCGTCAGTCTCTTCTTGGGGCTACTTCAATAGCACACAAACCCTAGGGATAGAACTTGGAACTACATTATTGTGCCAAGTTTCAAAGAGCTAGCACAAACCGTGTTTGGTTTAGAGTTCCAACTACATGTATCTATATAGGAGAAAACAGAGTGAAACCTAAACATGAAAACGGTTACTGCAAAGGAACGTTTTAACCTAGAAGAACGAAATTTGGTGAGCCAAGTGGGATTGGTATACTGATCATTAAATGGATGTATCATCAAGACTGGGTGAAAAAATGTTTGCTGACATTTCAGGAAACTCGCAGTTTTTTGAAGACTGGCAACCCCTTTCTATGAAAGGGATTCTCGTCAGTCTCTGCTTTGGGCTACTTCAATAGCACACAAACCATAGCGATAGTACTTGGAACTACATTATTGTGCCAAGTTTCAAAGAGCTAGCACAAACCGTGTTTGATTTAGAGTTCCAACTACATGTATCCATATAGGAGAAAACAGAGTGAAACCTAAACATGAAAACGGTTACTGCAAAGGAACGGTTTAACCTAGAAGAACGAAATTTGGTGAGCCAAGTGGGATTGGTGTACTGATCATTAAATAGAAGTATCATCAAGATTGGGTGAAAAAATGTTAGCTGAGATTTCAGGAAACTCGTAGTATTTTGGAAGCTTGGCAACCCCTTTCAATGAAAGGGATTCTCGTCAGTCTCTGCTTGGGGCTACTTCAATAGCACACAAACCATAGCGATAGAACTTGGAACTACATTATTGTGCCAGGTTTCAAAGAGCTAGCACAAACCGTGTTTGATTTAGAGTTCCAACTACATGTATCCATATAGGAGAAAACAGAGTGAAACCTAAACATGAAAACAGTTACTGCAAACGAACGGTTTAACCTAGAAGAACGAAATTTGGTGAGCCAAGTGGGATTGGTGTACTGATCATTAAATGGAAGTATCATCAAGATTGGGTGAAAAAATGTTTGCTGAGATTTCAGGAAACTCGTACTTTTTGGAAGCTTGGCAAACCCTTTCAATGAAAGGGATTCTCATCAGTCTCTGCTTGGGGCTACTTCAATAGCACACAAACCCTAGCGAGAGAACTTGAAACTACATTATTTTGCCAAGTTTCAAAGAGCTAGCACAAACCGTGTTTGATTTAGAGTTCCAACTACATGTATCTATATAAGAGAAAACAGAGTGAAACCTAAACATGAAAACGGTTACTGCAAAGGAACGATTTAACCTAGAAGAACGAAATTTGGTGAGCCAAGTGGGATTGGTGTACTGATCATTAAATGGAAGTATCATCAAGATTGGGTGAAAAAATGTTTGCTGAGATTTCAGGAAACTCGTAGTTTTTTGGAAGCTTGGCAACCCCTTTCAATGAAAGGGATTCTCGTCATTCTCTGCTTGGGGCTACTTCAATAGCACACAAACCGTAGCGATAGAACTTGGAACTACATTATTGTGCCAAGTTTCAAAGAGCTAGCACAAACCGTGTTTGATTTAGAGTTCCAACTACATGTATCCATATAGGAGAAAACAGAGTGAAACCTAAACATGAAAATGGTTACTGCAAAGGAACGGTTTAACCTAGAAGAATGAAATTTGGTGAGCCAAGGTGGATTGGTGTACTGATCATTAAATGGAAGTATCATCAAGATTGGGTGAAAAAATGTTTGCTGAGATTTCAGGAAACTCGTAGTTTTTTGGAAGCTTGGCAACCCCTTTCAATGAAAGGGATTCTCGTCAGTCTCTGCTTGGGGCTACTTCAATAGCACACAAACCATAGCGATAGAACTTGGAACTACATTATTGTGCCAAGTTTCAAAGAGCTAGCACAAACCGTGTTTGATTTAGAGTTCCAAGTACATGTATCCATATAGGAGAAAACAGAGTGAAACCTAAACATGAAAACAGTTACTGCAAAGGAATGGTTTAACCTAGAACAACGAAATTTGGTGAGCCAAGTGGGATTGGTGTACTGATCATTAAATGGAAGTATCATCAAGATTGGGTGAAAAAATGTTTGCTGAGATTTCAGGAAACTCGCAATTTTTTGGAAGCCTGGCAACCCCATTCTATGAAAGGGATTCTCGTCAGTCTCTGCTTGGGGCTACTTCAATAGCACACAAACCTTAGCGATAGAACTTGGAACGACATTATTGTGCCAAGTTTCAAAGAGCTAGCACAAACCGTGTTTGATTTAGAGTTCCAACTACATGTATCCGTATAGGAGAAAACAGAGTGAAACCTAAACATGAAAACGGTTACTGCAAAGGAACGGTTTAACCTAGAAGAACGAAATTTGGTGAGCCAAGTGGGATTCGTGTACTGATCACTACCTGCAAGTATCATCAAGATTGGGTGAAAAAATGTTTGCTGAGATTTCAGGAAACTCGCAGTTTTTTGGAAGCCTCCAACCCCTTTCAATGAAAGGGATTCTCGTCAGTCTCTGCTTGGGGCTACTTCAATAGCACACAAACCATAGCAATAGAACTTGGAACTATATTATTGTGCCAGGTTTCAAAGAGCTAGCACAAACCGTGTTTGATTTAGAGTTCCAACTACATGTATCCATATAGGAGAAAACAGAGTGAAACCTAAACATGAAAAAGGTTACTGCAAAGGAACGGTTTAACCTAGAAGAACGAAATTTGGTGAGCCAAGTGGGATTCGTGTACTGATCACTACCTGCAAGTATCATCAAGATTGGGTGAAAAAATGTTTGCTGAGATTTCAGGAAACTCGCAGTTTTTTCGAAGCTTGGCAACCCCTTTCAATGAAAGGGATTCTCGTCAGTCTCTGCTTGGGGCTACTTCAATAGCACACAAACCATAACGATAGAACTTGGAACTACATTATTCTGCCAAGTTTCAAAGAGCTAGCACAAACCGTGTTTGATTTAGAGTTCCAACTACACGTATCTATATAGGAGAAAACAGAGTGAAACCTAAACATGAAAACGGTTACTGCAAAGGAACGTTTTAACCTAGAAGAACGAAATTTGGTGAGCCAAGTGGGATTGGTGTACTGATCATTAAATGGAAGTATCATCAAGATTGGGTGAAAAAATGTTTGCTGAGATTTCAGGAAACTCGCAGTTTTTTGGAAGCCTCCAACCCCTTTCAATGAAATTGATTCTCGTCAGTCTCTGCTTGGGGCTACTTCAATAGCACACAAACCATAGCGATAGAACTTGGAACTACATTATTGTGCCAAGTTTCAAAGAGCTAGCACAAACCGTGTTTGATTTAGAGTTCCAACTACATGTATCCATATAGGAGAAAACAGAGTGAAACCTAAACATGAAAACGGTTACTGCAAAGGAACGGTTTAACCTAGAAGAACGAAATTTGGTGAACCAAGTGGGATTGGTGTACTGATCATTAAATGGAAGTATCATCAAGATTGGGTGAAAAAATGTTAGCTGAGATTTCAGTAAACTCATAGTTTTTTGGAAGCTTGGCAACCCCTCTCAATGAAAGGGATTCTCGTCAGTCTCTGCTTGGGTCTACTTCAATAGCACACAAACCATAGCGATAGAACTTGGAACTACATTATTGTGCCAAGTTTCAAAGAGCTAGCACAAACCGTGTTTGATTTAGAGTTCCAACTACATGTATCCATATAGGAGAAAACAGACTGAAACCTAAACATGAAAACGGTTACTGCAAAGGAACGGTTTAACCTAGAAGAACGAAATTTGGTGAGCCAAGTGGGATTCGTGTACTGATCACTACCTTCAAGTATCATCAAGATTGGGTGAAAAAATGTTTGCTGAGATTTCAGGAAACTCGCAGTTTTTTGGAAGCTTGGCAACCCCTTTCAATGAAAGGGATTCTCGTCAGTCTCTGCTTGGGGCTACTTCAATAGCACACAAACCATAGCGATAGAACTTGGAACTACATTATTCTGCCAAGTTTCAAAGAGCTAGCACAAACCGTGTTTGATTTAGAGTTCCAACTACACGTATCTATATAGGAGAAAACAGAGTGAAACCTAAACATGAAAATGGTTACTGAAAGGAACGTTTTAACCTAGAAGAACGAAATTTGGTGAGCCAAGTGGGATTGGTGTACTGATCATTAAATGGAAGTATCATCAAGATTGGGTGAAAAAATGTTTGCTGAGATTTCAGGAAACTCGCAGTTTTTTGGAAGCCTCCAACCCCTTTCAATGAAATTGATTCTTGTCAGTCTCTGCTTGGGGCTACTTCAATAGCACACAAACCATAGCGATAGAACTTGGAACTACATTATTGTGCCAAGTTTCAAAGAGCTAGCACAAACCGTGTTTGATTTAGAGTTCCAACTACATGTATCCATATAGGAGAAAACAGAGTGAAACCTAAACATGAAAACGGTTACTGCAAAGGAACGGTTTAACCTAGAAGAACGAAATTTGGTGTGCCAAGTGGGATTGGTGTACTGATCATTAAATGGAAGTATCATCAAGATTGGGTGAAAAAATGTCTGCTGAGATTTCAGGAAGCTCGCAGTTTTTTGAAGCCTGGCAAGCCCTTTCTATGAAAGGGATTCTCGTCAGTCTCTGCTTGGGGCTACTTCAATAGCACACAAACCATAGCGATAGAACTTGGAACTACATTATTGTGCCAAGTTTCAAAGAGCTAGCACAAACCGTGTTTGATTTAGAGTTCCAACTACATGTATCCATATAGGAGAAAACAGACTGAAACCTAAACATGAAAACGGTTACTGCAAAGGAACGGTTTAACCTAGAAGAACGAAATTTGGTGAGCCAAGTGGGATTCGTGTACTGATCACTACCTTCAAGTATCATCAAGATTGGGTGAAAAAATGTTTGCTGAGATTTCAGGAAACTCGCAGTTTTTTGGAAGCTTGGCAACCCCTTTCAATGAAAGGGATTCTCGTCAGTCTCTGCTTGGGGCTACTTCAATAGCACACAAACCATAGCGATAGAACTTGGAACTACATTATTCTGCCAAGTTTCAAAGAGCTAGCACAAACCGTGTTTGATTTAGAGTTCCAACTACACGTATCTATATAGGAGAAAACAGAGTGAAACCTAAACATGAAAATGGTTACTGCAAAGGAACGTTTTAACCTAGAAGAACGAAATTTGGTGAGCCAAGTGGGATTGGTGTACTGATCATTAAATGGAAGTATCATCAAGATTGGGTGAAAAAATGTTTGCTGAGATTTCAGGAAACTCGCAGTTTTTTGGAAGCCTCCAACCCCTTTCAATGAAATTGATTCTTGTCAGTCTCTGCTTGGGGCTACTTCAATAGCACACAAACCATAGCGATAGAACTTGGAACTACATTATTGTGCCAAGTTTCAAAGAGCTAGCACAAACCGTGTTTGATTTAGAGTTCCAACTACATGTATCCATATAGGAGAAAACAGAGTGAAACCTAAACATGAAAACGGTT
>NW_027554220.1:0-85268 GCF_045843805.1 Urocitellus parryii
TCATTGAAAGGGGGTTGCCAAGCTTCCAAAAAACTACGAGTTTCCGGAAATCTCAGCAAACATTTTTTCACCCAATCTTGATGATACATCCATTTAATGATCAGTACACCAGTCCCACTTGGCTCACCAAATTTCGTTCTTCTAGGTTAAACCGTTCCTTTGCAGTAACCGTTTTCATGTTTAGGTTTCACTCTGTTTTCTCCTATATGGATACATGTAGTTGGAACTCTAAATCAAACACGGTTTGTGCTAGCTCTTTGAAACTTGGCACAATAATGTAGTTCCAAGTTCTATGGCTATGGTTTGTGTCCTCTGGAAGTAGCCCCAAGCAGAGACTGACGAGAATCACTTTCATTGAAAGGGTTGCCAAGCTTCCAAAAAACTACGAGTTTCCGGAAATCTCAGCAAACATTTTTTCACCCAATCGTGATGATACTTGCAGGTAATGATCAGTACACCAGTCCCACTTGCTCACCAAATTTCGTTCTTCTAGTTTAAACCGTTCCTTTGCAGTAACCGTTTTCATGTTTTAGGTTTCACTCTGTTTTCTCCTATATGGATACATGTAGTTGGAACTCTAAATCAAACACGGTTGTGATAGCTCTTTGAAACTTGGCACAATAATGTAGTTCCAAGTTCTAGGGCTATGGTTTGTGTCCTCTGGAAGTACACCCAAGCAGAGACTGACGAGAATCACTTTCATTGAAAGGGGTTGCCAAGCTTCCAAAAAACTACGAGTTTCCTGAAATCTCAGCAAACATTTTTTCACCCAATCGTGATGATACTTGCAGGTAATGATCAGTACACCAGTCCCACTTGGCTCACCAAATTTCGTTCTTCAAGGTTAAACCGTTCCTTTGCAGTAACCGTTTTCATGTTTAGGTTTCACTCTGTTTTTCTCCTATATGGATACATGTAGTTGGAACTCTAAATCAAACACGGTTTGTGCTAGCACTTTGAAACTTGGAACAATAATGTAGTTCCAAGTTCTATGGCTATGGATTGTGTCCTCTGGAAGTAGCCCCAAGCAGAGACTGACGAGAATCACTTTCATTGAAAGGGGTTGCCAAGCTTCCAAAAAACTACGAGTTTCCTGAAATCTCAGCAAACATTTTTTCACCCAATCTTGATGATACATCCATTTAATGATCAGTACACCAGTCCCACTTGGCTCACCAAATTTCGTTCTTCTAGGTTAAACCGTTCCTTTGCAGTAACCGTTTTCATGATTAGGTTTCACTCTGTTTTCTCCTATATGGATACATGTAGTTGGAAGTCTAAATCAAACACGGTTTGTGCTAGCTCTTTGAAACTTGGCACCATAATGTAGTTCCAAGTTCTAGTGCTATGGTTTGTGTCCTCTGGAAGTAGCCCCAAGCACAGACTGACGAGAATCACTTTCATTGAAAGGGGTTGCCAAGCTTCCAAAAAACTACGAGTTTCCGGAAATCTCAGCAAACATTTTTTCACCCAATCGTGATGATACTTGCAGGTAATGATCAGTACACCAGTCCCACTTGGCTCACCAAATTTCGTTCTTCTAGCTTAAACCGTTCCTTTGCAGTAACCGTTTTCATGTTTAGGTTTCACTCTGTTTTCTCCTATATGGATACATGTAGTTGGAAACTGTAAATCAAACACGGTTTGTGCTAGCACTTTGAAACTTGGCACAATAATGTAGTTCCAAGTTCTATGGCTATGGATTGTGTCCTCTGGAAGTAGCCCCAAGCAGAGACTGAAGAGAATCACTTTCATTGAAAGGGGTTGCCAAGCTTCCAAAAAACTACGAGTTTCCGGAAATCTCAGCAAACATTTTTTCACCCAATCTTGATGATACATCCATTTAATGATCAGTACACCAGTCCCACTTGGCTCACCAAATTTCGTTCTTCTAGGTTAAACCGTTCCTTTGCAGTAACCGTTTTCATGTTTAGGTTTCACTCTGTTTTCTCCTATATGGATACATGTAGTTGGAACTCTAAATCAAACACGGTTTGTGCTAGCTCTTTGAAACTTGGCACAATAATGTAGTTCCAAGTTCTATGGCTATGGTTTGTGTCCTCTGGAAGTAGCCCCAAGCAGAGACTGACGAGAATCACTTTCATTGAAAGGGGTTGCCAAGCTTCCAAAAAACTACGAGTTTCCGGAAATCTCAGCAAACATTTTTTCACCCAATCGTGATGATACTTGCAGGTAATGATCAGTACACCAGTCCCACTTGGCTCACCAAATTTCGTTCTTCTAGTTTAAACCGTTCCTTTGCAGTAACCGTTTTCATGTTTAGGTTTCACTCTGTTTTCTCCTATATGGATACATGTAGTTGGAACTCTAAATCAAACACGGTTTGTGCTAGCTCTTTGAAACTTGGCACAATAATGTAGTTCCAAGTTCTAGGGCTATGGTTTGTGTCCTCTGGAAGTACACCCAAGCAGAGACTGACGAGAATCACTTTCATTGAAAGGGGTTGCCAAGCTTCCAAAAAACTACGAGTTTCCTGAAATCTCAGCAAACATTTTTTCACCCAATCGTGATGATACTTGCAGGTAATGATCAGTACACCAGTCCCACTTGGCTCACCAAATTTCGTTCTTCTAGGTTAAACCCTTCCTTTGCAGTAACCGTTTTCATGTTTAGGTTTCACTCTGTTTTCTCCTATATGTATACATGTAGTTGGACCTCTAAATCAAACACGGTTTGTGCTAGCACTGTGAAACTTGGCACAATAATGTAGTTCCAAGTTCTATGGCTATGGATTTGTGTCCTCTGGAAGTACACCCAAGCAGAGACTGACGAGAATCACTTTCATTGAAAGGGGTTGCCAAGCTTCCAAAAAACTACGAGTTTCCTGAAATCTCAGCAAACATTTTTTCACCCAATCGTGATGATACATCCATTTAATGATCAGTACACCAGTCCCACTTGGCTCACCAAATTTCGTTCTTCAAGGTTAAACCGTTCCTTTGCAGTAAACGTTTTCATGTTTAGGTTTCACTCTGTTTTCTCCTATATGGATACATGTAGTAGGAAGTCTAAATCAAACACGGTTTGTGCTAGCTCTTTGAAACTTGGCACAATAATGTAGTTCCAAGTTCTAGGGCTATGGTTTGTGTCCTCTGGAAGTAGCCCCAAGCAGAGACTGACGAGAATCACTTTCATTGAAAGGGGTTGCCAACCTTCCAAAAAGCTACGAGTTTCCTGAAATCTCAGCAAACATTTTTTCACCTAATCGTGATGATACTTGCAGGTAATGATCAGTACACCAGTCCCACTTGGCTCACCAAATTTCGTTCTTCAAGGTTAAACCGTTCCTTTGCAGTAACCGTTTTCATGTTTAGGTTTCACTCTGTTTTCTCCTATATGGATACATGTAGTTGGAACTGAAAATCAAAGACGGTTTGTGCTAGCACTTTGAAACTTGGCACAATAATGTAGTTCCAAGTTCTATAGCTATGGATTGTGTCCTCTGGAAGTAGCCCCAAGCAGAGACTGACGAGAATCACTTTCATTGAAAGGGGTTGCCAAGCTTCCAAAAAAACTACGAGTTTCCTGAAATCTCAGCAAACATTTTTTCACCCAATCTTGATGATACATCCATTTAATGATCAGTACACCAGTCCCACTTGGCTCACCAAATTTCGTTCTTCTAGGTTAAACCGTTCCTTTGCAGTAACCGTTTTCATGTTTAGGTTTCACTGTTTTCTCTTATATGGATACATGTAGTTGGAACTCTAAATCAAACACGGTTTGTGCTAGCTCTTTGAAACTTGGCACAATAATGTAGTCCAAGTTCTATGGCTATGGATTGTGTCCTCTGGAAGTAGCCCCAAGCAGAGACTGACGAGAATCACTTTCATTGAAAGGGGTTGCCAAGCTTCCAAAAAACTACGAGTTTCCTGAAATCTCAGCAAACATTTTTTCACCCAATCGTGATGATACTTGCAGGTAATGATCAGTACACCAGTCCCACTTGGCTCACCAAATTTCGTTCTTCTAGGTTAAACCGTTCCTTTGCAGTAACCGTTTTCATGTTTAGGTTTCACTCTGTTTTCTCCTATATGGATACATGTAGTTGGAAACTCTAAATCAAACACGGTTTGTGCTAGCTCTTTGAAACTTGGCACTATAATGTAGTTCCATGTTCTATGGCTATGGTTTGTGTCCTCTGGAAGTAGCCCCAAGCAGAGACTGACGAGAATCACTTTCATTGAAAGGGGTTGCCAAGCTTCCAAAAAACTACGAGTTTCCTGAAATCTCAGCAAACATTTTTTCACCCAATCGTGATGATACTTGCAGGTAATGATCAGTACACCAGTCCCACTTGGCTCACCAAATTTCGTTCATCTAGGTAAAACCGTTCCTTTGCAGTAACCGTTTTCATGTTTAGGTTTCACTCTGTTTTCTCCTATATGGATACATGTAGTTGGAACTCTAAATCAAACACGGTTTGTGCTAGCTCTTTGAAACTTGGCACAATAATGTAGTTCCAAGTTCTATGGCTATGGTTTGTGTCCTCTGGAAGTAGCCCCAAGCAGAGACTGACGAGAATCACTTTCATTGAAAGGGGTTGCCAAGCTTCCAAAAAACTACGAGTTTCCTGAAATCTCAGCAAACATTTTTTCATCCAATCTTGATGATACTTGCAGGTAATGATCAGTACACCAGTCCCACTTGGCTCACCAAATTTCGTTCTTCTAGGTTAAACCGTTCCTTTGCAGTAACCGTTTTCATGTTTAGGTTTCACTCTGTTTTCTCCTATATGGATACATGTAGTTGGAACTGTAAATCAAACACGGTTTGTGCTAGCTCTTTGAAACTTGGCACAATAATGTAGTTCCAAGTTCTATGGCTATGGTTTGTGTCCTCTGGAAGTAGCCCCAAGCAGAGACTGACGAGAATCACTTTCATTGAAAGGGGTTGCCAAGCTTCCAAAAAACTACGAGTTTCCTGAAATCTCAGCAAACATTTTTTCACCCAATCATGATGATACTTGCAGGTAATGATCAGTACACCAGTCCCACTTGGCTCACCAAATTTCGTTCTTCTAGGTTAAACCGTTCCTTTGCAGTAACCGTTTTCATGTTTGGGTTTCACTCTGTTTTCTCCTATATGGATACATGTAGTTGGAAGTCTAAATCAAACACGGTTTGTGCTAGCTCTTTGAAACTTGGCACAATAATGTAGTTCCAAGTTCTATGGCTATGGTTTGTGTCCTCTGGAAGTAGCCCCAAGCAGAGACTGACGAGAATCACTTTCATTGAAAGGGGTTGCCAAGCTTCCAAAAAACTACGAGTTTCCTGAAATCTCAGCAAACATTTTTTGACCCAATCGTGATGATACTTGCAGGTAATGATCAGTACACCAGTCCCACTTGGCTCACCAAATTTCGTTCTTCTAGCTTAAACCGTTCCTTTGCAGTAACCGTTTTCATGTTTAGGTTTCACTCTGTTTTCTCCTATATGGATACATGTAGTTGGAACTCTAAATCAAACACGGTTTGTGCTAGCTCTTTGAAACTTGGCACAATAATGTAGTTCCAAGTTCTATGGCTATGGTTTGTGTCCTCTGGAAGTAGCCCCAAGCAGAGACTGACGAGAATCACTTTCATTGAAAGGGGTTGCCAAGCTTCCAAAAAACTACGAGTTTCCTGAAATCTCAGCAAACATTTTTTCACCCAATCGTGATGATACTTGCAGGTAATGATCAGTACACCAGTCCCACTTGGCTCACCAAATTTCGTTCTTCTAGGTTAAACCCTTCCTTTGCAGTAACCGTTTTCATGTTTAGGTTTCACTCTGTTTTCTCCTATATGGATACATGTATTTGGAACTCTAAATCAAACACGGTTTGTGCTAGCACTTTGAAACTTGGCACAATAATGTAGTTCCAAGTTCTATGGCTATGGATTGTGTCCTCTGGAAGTACACCCAAGCAGAGACTGACGAGAATCACTTTCATTGAAAGGGGTTGCCAAGCTTCCAAAAACTACGAGTTTCCGGAAATCTCAGCAAACATTTTTTCACCCAATCTTGATGATACATCCATTTAATGATCAGTACACCAGTCCCACTTGGCTCACCAAATTTCGTTCTTCTAGGTTAAACCGTTCCTTTGCAGTAACCGTTTTCATGTTTAGGTTTCACTCTGTTTTCTCCTATATGGATACATGTAGATGGAAGTCTAAATCAAACACGGTTTGTGCTAGCTCTTTGAAACTTGGCACAATAATGTAGTTCCAAGTTCTATGGCTATGGTTTGTGTCCTCTGGAAGTAGCCCCAAGCAGAGACTGACGAGAATCACTTTCATTGAAAGGGGTTGCCAAGCTTCCAAAAAACTACGAGTTTCCTGAAATCTCAGCAAACATTTTTTCATCCAATCTTGATGATACTTGCAGGTAATGATCAGTACACCAGTCCCACTTGGCTCACCAAATTTCGTTCTTCTAGGTTAAACCGTTCCTTTGCAGTAACCGTTTTCATGTTTAGGTTTCACTCTGTTTTCTCCTATATGGATACATGTAGGTGGAACTCTAAATCAAACACGGTTTGTGCTAGCTCTTTGAAACTTGGAACAATAATGTAGTTCCAAGTTCTATGGCTATGGATTGTGTCCTCTGGAAGTAGCCCCAAGCAGAGACTGACGAGAATCACTTTCATTGAAAGGGGTTGCCAAGCTTCCAAAAAACTACCAGTTTCCTGAAATCTCAGCAAACATTTTTTCACCCAATCTTGATGATACATCCATTTAATGATCAGTACACCAGTCCCACTTGGCTCACCAAATTTCGTTCTTCTAGGTTAAACCGTTCCTTTGCAGTAACCGTTTTCATGTTTAGGTTTCACTCTGTTTTCTCCTATATGGATACATGTAGTTGGAAGTCTAAATCAAACACGGTTTGTGCTAGCTCTTTGAAACTTGGCACAATAATGTAGTTCCAAGTTCTATGGCTATGGTTTGTGTCCTCTGGAAGTAGCCCCAAGCAGAGACTGACGAGAATCACTTTCATTGAAAGGGGTTGCCAAGCTTCCAAAAAACTACGAGTTTCCTGAAATCTCAGCAAACATTTTTTCATCCAATCTTGATGATACTTGCAGGTAATGATCAGTACACCAGTCCCACTTGGCTCACCAAATTTCGTTCTTCTAGGTTAAACCGTTCCTTTGCAGTAACCCTTTTCATGTTTAGGTTTCACTCTGTTTTCTCCTATATGGATACATGTAGGTGGAACTCTAAATCAAACACGGTTTGTGCTAGCTCTTTGAAACTTGGCACAATAATGTAGTTCCAAGTTCTATGGCTATGGTTTGTGTCCTCTGGAAGTAGCCCCAAGCAGAGACTGACGAGAATCACTTCATTGAAAGGGGTTGCCAAGCTTACAAAAAACTACCAGTTTCCTGAAATCTCAGCAATATTTTTTCACCCAATCTTGATGATACATCCATTTAATGATCAGTACACCAGTCCCACTTGGCTCACCAAATTTCGTTCTTCTAGGTTAAACCGTTCCTTTGCAGTAACCGTTTTCATGTTTAGGTTTCACTCTGTTTTCTCCTATATGGATACATGTAGTTGGAAGTCTAAATCAAACACGGTTTGTGCTAGCTCTTTGAAACTTGGCACAATAATGTAGTTCCAAGTTCTATGGCTATGGTTTGTGTCCTCTGGAAGTAGCCCCAAGCAGAGACTGACGAGAATCACTTTCATTGAAAGGGGTTGCCAAGCTTCCAAAAAACTACGAGTTTCCTGAAATCTCAGCAACATTTTTTGACCCAATCGTGATGATACTTGCAGGTAATGATCAGTACACCAGTCCCACTTGGCTCACCAAATTTCGTTCTTCTAGCTTAAACCGTTCCATTGCAGTAACCGTTTTCATGTTTAGGTTTCACTCTGTTTTCTCCTATATGGATACATGTAGTTGGAAGTCTAAATCAAACACGGTTTGTGCTAGCTCTTTGAAACTTGGCACAATAATGTAGTTCCAAGTTCTATGGCTATGGTTTGTGTCCTCTGGAAGTAGCCCCAAGCAGAGACTGACGAGAATCACTTTCATTGAAAGGGGTGCCAAGCTTCCAAAAAACTACGAGTTTCCTGAAATCTCAGCAAACATTTTTTCACCCAATCGTGATGATACTTGCAGGTAATGATCAGTACACCAGTCCCACTTGGCTCACCAAATTTCGTTCTTCTAGGTTAAACCGTTCCTTTGCAGTAACCGTTTTCATGTTTAGGTTTCACTCTGTTTTCTCCTATATGGATACATGTAGTTGGAACTCTAAATCAAACACGGTTTGTGCTAGCTCTTTGAAACTTGGCACAATAATGTAGTTCCAAGTTCTATGGCTATGGTTTGTGTCCTCTGGAAGTAGCCCCAAGCAGAGACTGACGAGAATCACTTTCATTGAAAGGGGTTGCCAAGCTTCCAAAAAACTACGAGTTTCCTGAAATCTCAGCAAACATTTTTTGACCCAATCATGATGATACTTGCAGGTAATGATCAGTACACCAGTCCCACTTGGCTCACCAAATTTCGTTCTTCTAGGTTAAACCGTTCCTTTGCAGTAACCGTTTTCATGTTTAGGTTTCACTCTGTTTTCTCCTATATGGATACATGTAGTTGGAAGTCTAAATCAAACACGGTTTGTGCTAGCTCTTTGAAACTTGGCACAATAATGTAGTTCCAAGTTCTATGGCTATGGTTGTGTCCTCTGGAAGTAGCCCCAAGCAGAGACTGACGAGAATCACTTTCATTGAAAGGGGTTGCCAAGCTTCCAAAAAACTACGAGTTTCCTGAAATCTCAGCAAACATTTTTTCACCCAATCGTGATGATCCTTGCAGGTAATGATCAGTACACCAGTCCCACTTGGCTCACCAAATTTCGTTCTTCTAGGTTAAACCGTTCCTTTGCAGTAACCGTTTTCATGTTTAGGTTTCACTCTGTTTTCTCCTATATGGATACATGTAGTTGGAAGTCTAAATCAAACACGGTTTGTGCTAGCTCTTTGAAACTTGGCACAATAATGTAGTTCCAAGTTCTATGGCTATGGTTTGTGTCCTCTGGAAGTAGCCCCAAGCAGAGACTGACGAGAATCACTTTCATTGAAAGGGGTTGCCAAGCTTCCAAAAAACTACGAGTTTCCTGAAATCTCAGCAAACATTTTTTCACCCAATCTTGATGATACATCCATTTAATGATCAGTACACCAGTCCCACTTGGCTCACCAAATTTCGTTCTTCTAGGTTTAAACCGTTCCTTTGCAGTAACCGTTTTAATGTTTAGGTTTCACTCTGTTTTCTCCTATATGGATACATGTAGTTGGAACTCTAAATCAAACACGGTTTGTGCTATCTCTTTGAAACGTGGCACAATAATGTAGTTCCAAGTTCTAGGGCTATGGTTTGTGTCCTCTGGAAGTAGCCCCAAGCAGAGACTGACGAGAATCACTTTCATTGAAAGGGGTTGCCAAGCTTCCAAAAAACTACGAGTTTCCTGAAATCGCAGCAAACATTTTTTCACCAAATCTTGATGATACATCCATTTAATGATCAGTACACCAGTCCACTTGGCTCACCAAATTTCGTTCTTCTAGGTTAAACCGTTCCTTTGCAGTAACCGTTTTCATGTTTAGGTTTCACTCTGTTTTCTCCTATATGGATACATGTAGTTGGAAGTCTAAATCAAACACGGTTTGTGCTAGCTCTTTGAAACTTGGCACAATAATGTAGTTCCAAGTTCTAGGGCTATGGTTTGTGTCCTCTGGAAGTAGCTCCAAGCAGAGACTGACGAGAATCACTTTCATTGAAAGGGTTGCCAACCTTCCAAAAAACTACGAGTTTCCGGAAATCTCAGCAAACATTTTTTCCACCCAATCGTGATGATCCTTGAAGGTAATGATCAGTACACAGTCCCACTTGGCTCACCAAATTTCGTTCTTCTAGTTTAAACCGTTCCTTTGCTGTAACCGTTTTCATGTTTAGGTTTCACTCTGTTCTCTCCTATATGGATACATGTAGTTGGAACTGTAAATCAAACACGGTTTGTGCTAGCACTTTGAAACTTGGCACAATAATGTAGTTCCAAGTTCTATGGCTACGGATTGTGTCCTCTGGAAGTAGCCCCAAGCAGAGACTGACGAGAATCACTTTCATTGAAAGGGGTTGCCAAGCTTCCAAAAAACTACGAGTTTCCTGAAATCTCAGCAAACATTTTTTCACCCAATCTTGATGATACATCCATTTAATGATCAGTACACCAGTCCCACTTGGCTCACCAAATTTCGTTCTTCTAGGTTAAACCGTTCCTTTGCAGTAACCGTTTTCATGTTTAGGTTTCACTCTGTTTTCTCCTATATGGATACATGTAGTTGGAAGTCTAAATCAAACACGGTTTGTGCTAGCTCTTTGAAACTTGGCACCATAATGTAGTTCCAAGTTCTAGGGCTATGGTTTGTGTCCTCTGGTAGTAGCCCCAAGCACAGACTGACGAGAATCACTTTCATTGAAAGGGGTTGCCAACCTTCCAAAAAACTACGAGTTTCCTGAAATCTCAGAAAACATTTTTTCACCCAATCGTGATGATACTTGCAGGTAATGATCAGTACACCAGTCCCACTTGGCTCACCAAATTTCGTTCTTCAAGGTTAAACCGTTCCTTTGCAGTAACCGTTTTCATGTTTAGGTTTCACTCTGTTTTCTCCTATATGGATACATGTAGTTGGAACTGTAAATCAAACACGGTTGTGCTAGCACTTTGAAACTTGGCACAATAATGTAGTTCCAAGTTCTATGGCTATGGATTGTGTCCTCTGGAAGTAGCCCCAAGCAGAGACTGAAGAGAATCCCTTTCATTGAAAGGGGTTGCCAAGCTTCCAAAAAACTACGAGTTTCCGGAAATCTCAGCAAACATTTTTCACCCAATCGTGATGATACTTGCAGGTAATGATCAGTACACCAGTCCCACTTGGCTCACCAAATTTCGTTCTTCTAGGTTAAACCGTTCCTTTGCAGTAACCGTTTTCATGTTTAGGTTTCACTCTCTTTTCTCCTATATGGATACATGTAGTTGGAACTCTAAATCAAACACGGTTTGTGCTAGCTCTTTGAAACTTGGCACTATAATGTAGTTCCATGTTCTATGGCTATGGTTTGTGTCCTCTGGATGTAGCCCCAAGCAGAGACTGACGAGAATCACTTTCATTGAAAGGGGTTGCCAAGCTTCCAAAAAACTACGAGTTTCCTGAAATCTCAGCAAACATTTTTTCACCCAATCGTGATGATACTTGCAGGTAATGATCAGTACACCAGTCCCACTTGGCTCACCAAATTTCGTTCTTCTAGGTTAAACCGTTCCTTTGCAGTAACCGTTTTCATGTTTAGGTTTCACTCTGTTTTCTCCTATATGGATACATGTAGTTGGAACTGTAAATCAAACACGGTTTGTGCTAGCACTTTGAAACTTGGCACAATAATGTAGTTCCAAGTTCTATGGCTATGGATTGTGTCCTCTGGAAGTACACCCAAGCAGAGACTGACGAGAATCACTTTCATTGAAAGGGGTTGCCAACTTCCAAAAAACTACGAGTTTCCTGAAATCTCAGCAAACATTTTTTCACCCAATCTTGATGATACATCCATTTAATGATCAGTGCACCAGTCCCACTTGGCTCACCAAATTTCGTTCTTCTAGGTTAAACCGTTCCTTTGCAGTAACCGTTTTCATGTTTAGGTTTCACTCTGTTTTCTCCTATATGGATACATGTAGTTGGAAGTCTAAATCAAACACGGTTTGTGCTAGCTCTTTGAAACTTGGCACCAATAATGTAGTTCCAAGTTCTAGGGCTATGGATTGTGTCCTCTGGAAGTAGCCCCAAGCAGAGACTGACGAGAATCACTTTCATTGAAAGGGGTTGCCAAGCTTCCAAAAAACTACGAGTTTCCTGAAATCTCAGCAAACATTTTTTCACCCAATCGTGATGATACTTGAAGGTAATGATCAGTACACCAGTCCCACTTGGCTCACCAAATTTCGTTCTTCAAGTAAAGCGTTCCTTTGCAGTAACCGTTTTCATGTTTAGGTTTCACTCTGTTTTCTCCTATATGGATACATGTAGTTGGAACTGTAAATCAAACACGGTTTGTGCTAGCACTTTGAAACTTGGCACAATAATGTAGTTCCAAGTTCTATAGCTATGGATTGTGTCCTCTGGAAGTAGCCCCAAGCAGAGACTGACGAGAATCACTTTCATTGAAAGGGGTTGCCAAGCTTCCAAAAAACTACGAGTTTCCTGAAATCTCAGCAAACATTTTTTCACCCAATCTTGATGATACATCCATTTAATGATCAGTACACCAGTCCCACTTGGCTCACCAAATTTCGTTCTTCTAGGTTAAACCGTTCCTTTGCAGTAACCGTTTCATGTTTAGGTTTCACTCTGTTTTCTCCTATATGGATACATGTAGTTGGAACTCTAAATCAAACACGGTTTGTGCTAGCTCTTTGAAACTTGGCACAATAATGTAGTTCCAAGTTCTATGGCTATGGTTTGTGTCCTCTGGAAGTAGCCCCAAGCAGAGACTGACGAGAATCACTTTCATTGAAAGGGGTTGCCAAGCTTCCAAAAAACTACGAGTTTCCGGAAATCTCAGCAAACATTTTTTTCACCCAATCGTGATGATACTTGCAGGTAATGATCAGTACACCAGTCCCACTTGGCTCACCAAATTTCGTTCTTCTAGTTTAAACCGTTCCTTTGCAGTAACCGTTTTCATGTTTAGGTTTCACTCTGTTTTCTCCTATATGGATACATGTAGTTGGAACTCTAAATCAAACACGGTTTGTGCTAGCTCTTTGAAACTTGGCACAATAATGTAGTTCCAAGTTCTATGGCTATGGTTTGTGTCCTCTGGAAGTAGCCCCAAGCAGAGACTGACGAGAATCACTTTCATTGAAAGGGGTTGCCAAGCTTCCAAAAAACTACGAGTTTCCTGAAATCTCAGCAAACATTTTTTCACCCAATCGTGATGATACTTGCAGGTAATGATCAGTACACCAGTCCCACTTGGCTCACCAAATTTCGTTCTTCTAGGTTAAACCGTTCCTTTGCAGTAACCGTTTTCATGTTTAGGTTTCACTCTGTTTTCTCCTATATGGATACATGTAGTTGGAACTCTAAATCAAACACGGTTTGTGCTAGCACTTTGAAACTTGGCACAATAATGTAGTTCCAAGTTCTATGGCTATGGATTGTGTCCTCTGGAAGTACACCCAAGCAGAGACTGATGAGAATCACTTTCATTGAAAGGGGTTGCCAAGCTTCCAAAAAACTACGAGTTTCCTGAAATCTCAGCAAACATTTTTTCACCCAATCTTGATGATACATCCATTTAATGATCAGTACACCAGTCCCACTTGGCTCACCAAATTTCGTTCTTCTAGGTTAAACCGTTCCTTTGCAGTAACCGTTTTCATGTTTAGGTTTCACTCTGTTTTCTCCTATATGGATACATGTAGTTGGAACTCTAAATCAAACACGGTTTGTGCTAGCTCTTTGAAACTTGGCACAATAATGTAGTTTCCAAGTTCTATGGCTATGGATTGTGTCCTCTGGAAGTACACCCAAGCAGAGACTGATGAGAATCACTTTCATTGAAAGGGGTTGCCAAGCTTCCAAAAAACTACGAGTTTCCTGAAATCTCAGCAAACATTTTTTCACCCAATCTTGATGATACATCCATTTAATGATCAGTACACCAGTCCCACTTGGCTCACCAAATTTCGTTCTTCTAGGTTAAACCGTTCCTTTGCAGTAACCGTTTTCATGTTTAGGTTTCACTCTGTTTTCTCCTATATGGATACATGTAGTTGGAAGTCTAAATCAAACACGGTTTGTGCTAGCTCTTTGAAACTTGGCACAATAATGTAGTTCCAAGTTCTAGGGCTATGGTTTGTGTCCTCTGGAAGTAGCCCCAAGCAGAGACTGACGAGAATCACTTTCATTGAAAGGGGTTGCCAACCTTCCAATAAACTACGAGTTTCCTGAAAATCTCAGCAAACATTTTTTCACCCAATCGTGATGATACTTGCAGGTAATGATCAGTACACCAGTCCCACTTGGCTCACCAAATTTCGTTCTTCAAGGTTAAACCGTTCCTTTGCAGTAACCGTTTTCATGTTTAGGTTTCACTCTGTTTTCTCCTATATGGATACATGTAGTTGGAACTGTAAATCAAACACGGTTTGTGCTAGCACTTTGAAACTTGGCACAATAATGTAGTTCCAAGTTCTATGGCTATGGATTGTGTCCTCTGGAAGTAGCCCCAAGCAGAGACTGACGAGAATCACTTTCATTGAAAGGGGTTGCCAAGCTTCCAAAAAACTACGAGTTTCCTGAAATCTCAGCAAACATTTTTTCACCCAATCTTGATGATACATCCATTTAATGATCAGTACACCAGTCCCACTTGGCTCACCAAATTTCGTTCTTCTAGGTTAAACCGTTCCTTTGCAGTAACCGTTTTCATGTTTAGGTTTCACTCTGTTTTCTCCTATATGGATACATGTAGTAGGAAGTCTAAATCAAACACGGTTTGTGCTAGCTGTTTGAAACTTGGTACAATAATGTAGTTCCAAGTTCTAGGGCTATGGTTTGTGTCCTCTGGAAGTAGCCCCAAGCAGAGACTGACGAGAATCACTTTCATTGAAAGGGGTTGCCAACCTTCCAAAAACTACGAGTTTCCTGAAATCTCAGCAAACATTTTTTCACCCAATCGTGATGATACTTGCAGGTAATGATCAGTACACCAGTCCCACTTGGCTCACCAAATTTCGTTCTTCAAGGTTAAACCGTTCCTTTGCAGTAACCGTTTTCATGTTTAGGTTTCACTCTGTTTTCTCCTATATGGATACATGTAGTTGGAACTGTAAATCAAACACGGTTTGTGCTAGCACTTTGAAACTTGGCACAATAATGTAGTTCCAAGTTCTATAGCTATGGATTGTGTCCTCTGGAAGTAGCCCCAAACAGAGACTGACGAGAATCACTTTCATTGAAAGGGGTTGCCAAGCTTCCAAAAAACTACGAGTTTCCTGAAATCTCAGCAAACATTTTTTCACCCAATCTTGATGATACATCCATTTAACGATCAGTACACCAGTCCCACTAGGCTCACCAAATTTCGTTCTTCTAGGTTAAACCGTTCCTTTGCAGTAACCGTTTTAATGTTTAGGTTTCACTCTGTTTTCTCCTATATGGATACATGTAGTTGGAACTCTAAATCAAACACGGTTTGTGCTATCTCTTTGAAACGTGGCACAATAATGTAGTTCCAAGTTCTAGGGCTATGGTTTGTGTCCTCTGGAAGCAGCCCCAAGCAGAGACTGACGAGAATCACTTTCATTTGAAAGGGGTTGCCAACCTTCCAAAAAACTACGAGTTTCCGGAAATCTCAGCAAACATTTTTCACCCAATCGTGATGATCCTTGAAGGTAATGATCAGTACACCAGTCCCACTTGGCTCACCAAATTTCGTTCTTCTAGTTTAAACCGTTCCTTTGCTGTAACCGTTTTCATGTTTAGGTTTCACTCTGTTTTCTCCTATATGGATACATGTAGTTGGAACTGTAAATCAAACACGGTTTGTGCTAGCACTTTGAAACTTGGCACAATAATGTAGTTCCAAGTTCTATGGCTATGGATTGTGTCCTCTGGAAGTAGCCCCAAGCAGAGACTGACGAGAATCACTTTCATTGAAAGGGGTTGCCAAGCTTCCAAAAAACTTCGAGTTTCCTGAAATCTCAGCAAACATTTTTTCACCCAATCTTGATGATACATCCATTTAATGATCAGTACACCAGTCCCACTTGGCTCACCAAATTTCGTTCTTCTAGGTTAAACCGTTCCTTTGCAGTAACCGTTTTCATGTTTAGGTTTCACTCTGTTTTCTCCTATATGGATACATGTAGTTGGAAGTCTAAATCAAACACGGTTTGTGCTAGCTCTTTGAAACTTGGCACCATAATGTAGTTCCAAGTTCTAGGGCTATGGTTTGTGTCCTCTGGTAGTAGCCCCAAGCACAGACTGACGAGAATCACTTTCATTGAAAGGGGTTGCCAACCTTCCAAAAAACTACGAGTTTCCTGAAATCTCAGCAAACATTTTTTCACCCAATCGTGATGATACTTGCAGGTAATGATCAGTACACCAGTCCCACTTGGCTCACCAAATTTCGTTCTTCAAGGTTAAACCGTTCCTTTGCAGTAACCGTTTTCATGTTTAGGTTTCACTCTGTTTTCTCCTATATGGATACATGTAGTTGGAACTGTAAATCAAACACGGTTTGTGCTAGCACTTTGAAACTTGGCACAATAATGTAGTTCCAAGTTCTATGGCTATGGATTGTGTCCTCTGGAAGTAGCCCCAAGCAGAGACTGACGAGAATCCCTTTCATAGAAAGGGGTTGCCAAGCTTCCAAAAAACTACGAGTTTCCGGAAATCTCAGCAAACATTTTTTCACCCAATCGTGATGATACTTGCAGGTAATGATCAGTACACCAGTCCCACTTGGCTCACCAAATTTCGTTCTTCTAGGTTAAACCGTTCCTTTGCAGTAACCGTTTTCATGTTTAGGTTTCACTCTGTTTTCTCCTATATGGATACATGTAGTTGGAACTCTAAATCAAACACGGTTTGTGCTAGCTCTTTGAAACTTGGCACTATAATGTAGTTCCATGTTCTATGGCTATGGTTTGTGTCCTCTGGAAGTAGCCCCAAGCAGAGACTGACGAGAATCACTTTCATTGAAAGGGGTTGCCAAGCTTCCAAAAAACTACGAGTTTCCTGAAATCTCAGCAAACATTTTTTCACCCAATCGTGATGATACTTGCAGGTAATGATCAGTACACCAGTCCCACTTGGCTCACCAAATTTCGTTCTTCTAGGTTAAACCGTTCCTTTGCAGTAACCGTTTTCATGTTTAGGTTTCACTCTGTTTTCTCCTATATGGATACATGTAGTTGGAACTGTAAATCAAACACGGTTTGTGCTAGCACTTTGAAACTTGGCACAATAATGTAGTTCCAAGTTCTATGGCTATGGATTGTGTCCTCTGGAAGTACACCCAAGCAGAGACTGACGAGAATCACTTTCATTGAAAGGGGTTGCCAACTTCTAAAAAACTACGAGTTTCCTGAAATCTCAGCAAACATTTTTTCACCCAATCTTGATGATACATCCATTTAATGATCAGTGCACCAGTCCCACTTGGCTCACCAAATTTCGTTCTTCTAGGTTAAACCGTTCCTTTGCAGTAACCGTTTTCATGTTTAGGTTTCACTCTGTTTTCTCCTATATGGATACATGTAGTTGGAAGTCTAAATCAAACACGGTTTGTGCTAGCTCTTTGAAACTTGGCACCATAATGTAGTTCCAAGTTCTAGGGCTATGGATTGTGTCCTCTGGAAGTAGCCCCAAGCAGAGACTGACGAGAATCACTTTCATTGAAAGGGGTTGCCAAGCTTCCAAAAACTACGAGTTTCCTGAAAATCTCAGCAAACATTTTTTCACCCAATCGTGATGATACTTGCAGGTAATGATCAGTACACCAGTCCCACTTGGCTCACCAAATTTTGTTCTTCAAGGTTAAAGCGTTCCTTTGCAGTAACCGTTTTCATGTTTAGGTTTCACTCTGTTTTCTCCTATATGGATACATGTAGTTGGAACTGTAAATCAAACACGGTTTGTGCTAGCACTTTGAAACTTGGCACAATAATGTAGTTCCAAGTTCTATAGCTATGGATTGTGTCCTCTGGAAGTAGCCCCAAGCAGAGACTGACGAGCATCACTTTCATTGAAAGGGGTTGCCAAGCTTCCAAAAAACTACGAGTTTCCTGAAATCTCAGCAAACATTTTTTCACCCAATCTTGATGATACATCCATTTAATGATCAGTACACCAGTCCCACTTGGCTCACCAAATTTCGTTCTTCTAGGTTAAACCGTTCCTTTGCAGTAACCGTTTTCATGTTTAGGTTTCACTCTGTTTTCTCCTATATGGATACATGTAGTTGGAACTCTAAATCAAACACGGTTTGTGCTAGCTCTTTGAAACTTGGCACAATAATGTAGTTCCAAGTTCTATGGCTATGGTTTGTGTCCTCTGGAAGTAGCCCCAAGCAGAGACTGACGAGAATCACTTTCATTGAAAGGGGTTGCCAAGCTTCCAAAAAACTACGAGTTTCCGGAAATCTCAGCAAACATTTTTTCACCCAATCGTGATGATACTTGCAGGTAATGATCAGTACACCATTCCCACTTGGCTCACCAAATTTCGTTCTTCCTAGTTTAAACCGTTCCTTTGCAGTAACCGTTTTCATGTTTAGGTTTCACTCTGTTTTCTCCTATATGGATACATGTAGTTGGAACTCTAAATCAAACACGGTTTGTGCTAGCTCTTTGAAACTTGGCACAATAATGTAGTTCCAAGTTCTATGGCTATGGTTTGTGTCCTCTGGAAGTAGCCCCAAGCAGAGACTGACGAGAATCACTTTCATTGAAAGGGGTTGCCAAGCTTCCAAAAAACTACGAGTTTCCTGAAATCTCAGCAAACATTTTTTCACCCAATCGTGATGATACTTGCAGGTAATGATCAGTACACCAGTCCCACTTGGCTCACCAAATTTCGTTCTTCTAGGTTAAACCGTTCCTTTGCAGTAACCGTTTTCATGTTTAGGTTTCACTCTGTTTTCTCCTATATGGATACATGTAGTTGGAACTCTAAATCAAACACGGTTTGTGCTAGCACTTTGAAACTTGGCACAATAATGTAGTTCCAAGTTCTATGGCTATGGATTGTGTCCTCTGGAAGTACACCCAAGCAGAGACTGACGAGAATCACTTTCATTGAAAGGGGTTGCCAAGCTTCCAAAAAACTACGAGTTTCCTGAAATCTCAGCAAACATTTTTTCACCCAATCTTGATGATACATCCATTTAATGATCAGTACACCAGTCCCACTTGGCTCACCAAATTTCGTTCTTCTAGGTTAAACCGTTCCTTTGCAGTAACCGTTTTCATGTTTAGGTTTCACTCTGTTTTCTCCTATATGGATACATGTAGCTGGAAGTCTAAATCAAACACGGTTTGTGCTAGCTCTTTGAAACTTGGCACAATAATGTAGTTCCAAGTTCTAGGGCTATGTTTTGTGTCCTCTGGAAGTAGCCCCAAGCAGAGACTGACGAGAATCACTTTCATTGAAAGGGGTTGCCAACCTTCCAATAAACTACGAGTTTCCTGAAATCTCAGCAAACATTTTTTCACCCAATCGTGATGATACTTGCAGGTAATGATCAGTACACCAGTCCCACTTGGGCTCACCAAATTTCGTTCTTCAAGGTTAAACCGTTCCTTTGCAGTAACCGTTTTCATGTTTAGGTTTCACTCTGTTTTCTCCTATATGGATACATGTAGTTGGAACTGTAAATCAAACACGGTTTGTGCTAGCACTTTGAAACTTGGCACAATAATGTAGTTCCAAGTTCTATGGCTATGGATTGTGTCCTCTGGAAGTAGCCCCAAGCAGAGACTGACGAGAATCACTTTCATTGAAAGGGGTTGCCAAGCTTCCAAAAACTACGAGTTTCCTGAAATCTCAGCAAACATTTTTTCACCCAATCTTGATGATACATCCATTTAATGATCAGTACACCAGTCCCACTTGGCTCACCAAATTTCGTTCTTCTAGGTTAAACCGTTCCTTTGCAGTAACCGTTTTCATGTTTAGGTTTCACTCTGTTTTCTCCTATATGGATACATGTAGTAGGAAGTCTAAATCAAACACGATTTGTGCTAGCTGTTTGAAACTTGGCACAATAATGTAGTTCCAAGTTCTAGGGCTATGGTTTGTGTCCTCTGGAAGTAGCCCCAAGCAGAGACTGACGAGAATCACTTTCATTGAAAGGGGTTGCCAACCTTCCAAAAAACTACGAGTTTCCTGAAATCTCAGCAAACATTTTTTCACCCAATCGTGATGATACTTGCAGGTAATGATCAGTACACCAGTCCCACTTGGCTCACCAAATTTCGTTCTTCAAGGTTAAACCGTTCCTTTGCAGTAACCGTTTTCATGTTTAGGTTTCACTCTGTTTTCTCCTATATGGATACATGTAGTTGGAACTGTAAATCAAACACGGTTTGTGCTAGCACTTTGAAACTTGGCACAATAATGTAGTTCCAAGTTCTATAGCTATGGATTGTGTCCTCTGGAAGTAGCCCCAAACAGAGACTGACGAGAATCACTTTCATTGAAAGGGGTTGCCAAGCTTCCAAAAAACTACGAGTTTCCTGAAATCTCAGCAAACATTTTTTCACCCAATCTTGATGATACATCCATTTAATGATCAGTACACCAGTCCCACTTGGCTCACCAAATTTCGTTCTTCTAGGTTAAACCGTTCCTTTGCAGTAACCGTTTTCATGTTTAGGTTTCACTCTGTTTTCTCCTATATGGATACATGTAGTTGGAACTCTAAATCAAACACGGTTTGTGCTAGCTCTTTGAAACTTGGCACAATAATGTAGTTCCAAGTTCTATGGCTATGGTTTGTGTCCTCTGGAAGTAGCCCCAAGAAGAGACTGACGAGAATCACTTTCATTGAAAGGGGTTGCCAAGCTTACAAAAAACTACGAGTTTCCGGAAATCTCAGCAAACATTTTTTCACCCAATCGTGATGATACTTGCAGGTAATGATCAGTACACCAGTCCCACTTGGCTCACCAAATTTCGTTCTTCTAGTTTAAACCGTTCCTTTGCAGTAACCGTTTTCATGTTTAGGTTTCACTCTGTTTTCTCCTATATGGATACATGTAGTTGGAACTCTAAATCAAACACGGTTTGTGGTAGCTCTTTGAAACTTGGCACAATAATGTAGTTCCAAGTTCTATGGCTATGGTTTGTGTCCTCTGGAAGTAGCCCCAAGCAGAGACTGACGAGAATCACTTTCATTGAAAGGGGTTGCCAAGCTTCCAAAAACTACGAGTTTCCTGAAATCTCAGCAAACATTTTTTCACCCAATCGTGATGATACTTGCAGGTAATGATCAGTACACCAGTCCCACTTGGCTCACCAAATTTCGTTCTTCTAGGTTAAACCGTTCCTTTGCAGTAACCGTTTTCATGTTTAGGTTTCACTCTGTTTTCTCCTATATGGATACATGTAGTTGGAACTCTAAATCAAACACGGTTTGTGCTAGCACATTGAAACTTGGCACAATAATGTAGTTCCAAGTTCTATGGCTATGGATTGTGTCCTCTGGAAGTACACCCAAGCAGAGACTGACGAGAATCACTTTCATTGAAAGGGGTTGCCAAGCTTCCAAAAAACTACGAGTTTCCTGAAATCTCAGCAAACATTTTTTCACCCAATCTTGATGATACATCCATTTAATGATCAGTACACCAGTCCCACTTGGCTCACCAAATTTCGTTCTTCTAGGTTAAACCGTTCCTTTGCAGTAACCGTTTTCATGTTTAGGTTTCACTCTGTTTTCTCCTATATGGATACATGTAGTTGGAAGTCTAAATCAAACACGGTTTGTGCTAGCTCTTTGAAACTTGGCACAATAATGTAGTTCCAAGTTCTAGGGCTATGGTTTGTGTCCTCTGGAAGTAGCCCCAAGCAGAGACTGACGAGAATCACTTTCATTGAAAGGGGTTGCCAAGCTTCCAAAAAACTACGAGTTTCCTGAAATCTCAGCAAACATTTTTTCACCCAATCTTGATGATACATCCATTTAATGATCAGTACACCAGTCCCACTTGGCTCACCAAATTTCGTTCTTCTAGGTTAAACCGTTCCTTTGCAGTAACCGTTTTCATGTTTAGGTTTCACTCTGTTTTCTCCTATATGGATACATGTAGTAGGAAGTCTAAATCAAACACGGTTTGTGCTAGCTCTTTGAAACTTGGCACAATAATGTAGTTCCAAGTTCTAGGGCTATGGTTTGTGTCCTCTGGAAGTAGCCCCAAGCAGAGACTGACGAGAATCACTTTCATTGAAAGGGGTTGCCAACCTTCCAAAAAACTACGAGTTTCCTGAAATCTCAGCAAACATTTTTTCACCCAATCGTGATGATACTTGCAGGTAATGATCAGTACACCAGTCCCACTTGGCTCACCAAATTTCGTTCTTCAAGGTTAAACCGTTCCTTTGCAGTAACCGTTTTCATGTTTAGGTTTCACTCTGTTTTCTCCTATATGGATACATGTAGTTGGAACTGTAAATCAAACACGGTTTGTGCTAGCACTTTGAAACTTGGCACAATAATGTAGTTCCAAGTTCTATAGCTATGGATTGTGTCCTCTGGAAGTAGCCCCAAGCAGAGACTGACGAGAATCACTTTCATTGAAAGGGGTTGCCAAGCTTCCAAAAAACTACGAGTTTCCTGAAATCTCAGCAAACATTTTTTCACCCAATCTTGATGATACATCCATTTAATGATCAGTACACCAGTCCCACTTGGCTCACCAAATTTCGTTCTTCTAGGTTAAACCGTTCCTTTGCAGTAACCGTTTTCATGTTTAGGTTTCACTCTGTTTTCTCCTATATGGATACATGTAGTAGGAAGTCTAAATCAAACACGATTTGTGCTAGCTGTTTGAAACTTGGCACAATAATGTAGTTCCAAGTTCTAGGGCTATGGTTTGTGTCCTCTGGAAGTAGCCCCAAGCAGAGACTGACGAGAATCACTTTCATTGAAAGGGGTTGCCAACCTTCCAAAAAACTACGAGTTTCCTGAAATCTCAGCAAACATTTTTTCACCCAATCTTGATGATACATCCATTTAATGATCAGTACACCAGTCCCACTTGGCTCACCAAATTTCGTTCTTCTAGGTTAAACCGTTCCTTTGCAGTAACCGTTTTCATGTTTAGGTTTCACTCTGTTTTCTCCTATATGGATACATGTAGTTGGAACTCTAAATCAAACACGGTTTGTGCTAGCTCTTTGAAACTTGGCACAATAATGTAGTTCCAAGTTCTATGGCTATGGTTTGTGTCCTC
This sequence comes from Urocitellus parryii, assembly GCF_045843805.1. Lineage (NCBI taxonomy): Eukaryota > Metazoa > Chordata > Mammalia > Rodentia > Sciuridae > Urocitellus > Urocitellus parryii. Next base: position 23,053 of record NW_027554220.1, read on the forward strand.
TGGAAGTAGCCCCAAGCAGAGACTGACGAGAATCACTTTCATTGAAAGGGGTTGCCAAGCTTCCAAAAAACTACGAGTTTCCTGAAATCTCAGCAAACATTTTTTCACCCAATCGTGATGATACTTGCAGGTAATGATCAGTACACCAGTCCCACTTGGCTCACCAAATTTCGTTCTTCTAGTTTAAACCGTTCCTTTGCAGTAACCGTTTTCATGTTTAGGTTTCACTCTGTTTTCTCCTATATGGATACATGTAGTTGGAACTCTAAATCAAACACGGTTTGTGGTAGCTCTTTGAAACTTGGCACAATAATGTAGTTCCAAGTTCTATGGCTATGGTTTGTGTCCTCTGGAAGTAGCCCCAAGCAGAGACTGACGAGAATCACTTTCATTGAAAGGGGTTGCCAAGCTTCCAAAAAACTACGAGTTTCCTGAAATCTCAGCAAACATTTTTTCACCCAATCTTGATGATACATCCATTTAATGATCAGTACACCAGTCCCACTTGGCTCTCCAAATTTCGTTGTTCTAGGTTAAACCGTTCCTTTGCAGTAACCGTTTTCATGTTTAGGTTTCACTCTGTTTTCTCCTATATGGATACATGTAGTTGGAACTCTAAATCAAACACGGTTTGTGCTAGCTCTTTGAAACTTGGCACAATAATGTAGTTCCAAGTTCTATGGCTATGGTTTGTGTCCTCTGGAAGTAGCCCCAAGAAGAGACTGACGAGAATCACTTTCATTGAAAGGGGTTGCCAAGCTTACAAAAAACTACGAGTTTCCGGAAATCTCAGCAAACATTTTTTCACCCAATCGTGATGATACTTGCAGGTAATGATCAGTACACCAGTCCCACTTGGCTCACCAAATTTCGTTCTTCTAGTTTAAACCGTTCCTTTGCAGTAACCGTTTTCATGTTTAGGTTTCACTCTGTTTTCTCCTATATGGATACATGTAGTTGGAACTCTAAATCAAACACGGTTTGTGGTAGCTCTTTGAAACTTGGCACAATAATGTAGTTCCAAGTTCTATGGCTATGGTTTGTGTCCTCTGGAAGTAGCCCCAAGCAGAGACTGACGAGAATCACTTTCATTGAAAGGGGTTGCCAAGCTTCCAAAAAACTACGAGTTTCCTGAAATCTCAGCAAACATTTTTTCACCCAATCGTGATGATACTTGCAGGTAATGATCAGTACACCAGTCCCACTTGGCTCACCAAATTTCGTTCTTCTAGGTTAAACCGTTCCTTTGCAGTAACCGTTTTCATGTTTAGGTTTCACTCTGTTTTCTCCTATATGGATACATGTAGTTGGAACTCTAAATCAAACACGGTTTGTGCTAGCACATTGAAACTTGGCACAATAATGTAGTTCCAAGTTCTATGGCTATGGATTGTGTCCTCTGGAAGTACACCCAAGCAGAGACTGACGAGAATCACTTTCATTGAAAGGGGTTGCCAAGCTTCCAAAAAACTACGAGTTTCCTGAAATCTCAGCAAACATTTTTTCACCCAATCTTGATGATACATCCATTTAATGATCAGTACACCAGTCCCACTTGGCTCACCAAATTTCGTTCTTCTAGGTTAAACCGTTCCTTTGCAGTAACCGTTTTCATGTTTCGGTTTCATTCTGTTTTCTCCTATATGGATACATGTAGTTGGAAGTCTAAATCAAACACGGTTTGTGCTAGCTCTTTGAAACTTGGCCCAATAATGTAGTTCCAAGTTCTAGGGCTATGGTTTGTGTCCTCTGGAAGTAGCCCCAAGCAGAGACTGACGAGAATCACTTTCATTGAAAGGGGTTGCCAAGCTTCCAAAAAACTACGAGTTTCCTGAAATCTCAGCAAACATTTTTTCACCCAATCTTGATGATACATCCATTTAATGATCAGTACACCAGTCCCACTTGGCTCACCAAATTTCGTTCTTCTAGGTTAAACCGTTCCTTTGCAGTAACCGTTTTCATGTTTAGGTTTCACTCTGTTTTCTCCTATATGGATACATGTAGTAGGAAGTCTAAATCAAACACGGTTTGTGCTAGCTCTTTGAAACTTGGCACAATAATGTAGTTCCAAGTTCTAGGGCTATGGTTTGTGTCCTCTGGAAGTAGCCCCAAGCAGAGACTGACGAGAATCACTTTCATTGAAAGGGGTTGCCAACCTTCCAAAAAACTACGAGTTTCCTGAAATCTCAGCAAACATTTTTTCACCCAATCGTGATGATACTTGCAGGTAATGATCAGTACACCAGTCCCACTTGGCTCACCAAATTTCGTTCTTCAAGGTTAAACCGTTCCTTTGCAGTAACCGTTTTCATGTTTAGGTTTCACTCTGTTTTCTCCTATATGGATACATGTAGTTGGAACTGTAAATCAAACACGGTTTGTGCTAGCACTTTGAAACTTGGCACAATAATGTAGTTCCAAGTTCTATAGCTATGGATTGTGTCCTCTGGAAGTAGCCCCAAGCAGAGACTGACGAGAATCACTTTCATTGAAAGGGGTTGCCAAGCTTCCAAAAAACTACGAGTTTCCTGAAATCTCAGCAAACATTTTTTCACCCAATCTTGATGATACATCCATTTAATGATCAGTACACCAGTCCCACTTGGCTCACCAAATTTCGTTCTTCTAGGTTAAACCGTTCCTTTGCAGTAACCGTTTTCATGTTTAGGTTTCACTCTGTTTTCTCCTATATGGATACATGTAGTAGGAAGTCTAAATCAAACACGATTTGTGCTAGCTGTTTGAAACTTGGCACAATAATGTAGTTCCAAGTTCTAGGGCTATGGTTTGTGTCCTCTGGAAGTAGCCCCAAGCAGAGACTGACGAGAATCACTTTCATTGAAAGGGGTTGCCAACCTTCCAAAAAACTACGAGTTTCCTGAAATCTCAGCAAACATTTTTTCACCCAATCTTGATGATACATCCATTTAATGATCAGTACACCAGTCCCACTTGGCTCACCAAATTTCGTTCTTCTAGGTTAAACCGTTCCTTTGCAGTAACCGTTTTCATGTTTAGGTTTCACTCTGTTTTCTCCTATATGGATACATGTAGTTGGAACTCTAAATCAAACACGGTTTGTGCTAGCTCTTTGAAACTTGGCACAATAATGTAGTTCCAAGTTCTATGGCTATGGTTTGTGTCCTCTGGAAGTAGCCCCAAGCAGAGACTGACGAGAATCACTTTCATTGAAAGGGGTTGCCAAGCTTCCAAAAAACTACGAGTTTCCTGAAATCTCAGCAAACATTTTTTCACCCAATCGTGATGATACTTGCAGGTAATGATCAGTACACCAGTCCCACTTGGCTCACCAAATTTCGTTCTTCTAGTTTAAACCGTTCCTTTGCAGTAACCGTTTTCATGTTTAGGTTTCACTCTGTTTTCTCCTATATGGATACATGTAGTTGGAACTCTAAATCAAACACGGTTTGTGCTAGCTCTTTGAAACTTGGCACAATAATGTAGTTCCAAGTTCTATGGCTATGGTTTGTGTCCTCTGGAAGTAGCCCCAAGCAGAGACTGACGAGAATCACTTTCATTGAAAGGGGTTGCCAAGCTTCCAAAAAACTACGAGTTTCCTGAAATCTCAGCAAACATTTTTTCACCCAATCGTGATGATACTTGCAGGTAATGATCAGTACACCAGTCCCACTTGGCTCACCAAATTTCGTTCTTCTAGGTTAAACCGTTCCTTTGCAGTAACCGTTTTCATGTTTAGGTTTCACTCTGTTTTCTCCTATATGGATACATGTAGTTGGAACTCTAAATCAAACACGGTTTGTGCTAGCACATTGAAACTTGGCACAATAATGTAGTTCCAAGTTCTATGGCTATGGATTGTGTCCTCTGGAAGTACACCCAAGCAGAGACTGACGAGAATCACTTTCATTGAAAGGGGTTGCCAAGCTTCCAAAAAACTACGAGTTTCCTGAAATCTCAGCAAACATTTTTTCACCCAATCTTGATGATACATCCATTTAATGATCAGTACACCAGTCCCACTTGGCTCACCAAATTTCGTTCTTCTAGGTTAAACCGTTCCTTTGCAGTAACCGTTTTCATGTTTAGGTTTCACTCTGTTTTCTCCTATATGGATACATGTAGTTGGAAGTCTAAATCAAACACGGTTTGTGCTAGCTCTTTGAAACTTGGCACAATAATGTAGTTCCAAGTTCTAGGGCTATGGTTTGTGTCCTCTGGAAGTAGCCCCAAGCAGAGACTGACGAGAATCACTTTCATTGAAAGGGGTTGCCAAGCTTCCAAAAAACTACGAGTTTCCTGAAATCTCAGCAAACATTTTTTCACCCAATCTTGATGATACATCCATTTAATGATCAGTACACCAGTCCCACTTGGCTCACCAAATTTCGTTCTTCAAGGTTAAACCGTTCCTTTGCAGTAACCGTTTTCATGTTTAGGTTTCACTCTGTTTTCTCCTATATGGATACATGTAGTTGGAACTGTAAATCAAACAGGGTTTGTGCTAGCACTTTGAAACTTGGCACAATAATGTAGTTCCAAGTTCTATAGCTATGGATTGTGTCCTCTGGAAGTAGCCCCAAGCAGAGACTGACGAGAATCAGTTTCATTGAAAGGGGTTGCCAAGCTTCCAAAAAACTACGAGTTTCCTGAAATCTCAGCAAACATTTTTTCACCCAATCTTGATGATACATCCATTTAATGATCAGTACACCAGTCCCACTTGGCTCACCAAATTTCGTTCTTCTAGGTTAAACCGTTCCTTTGCAGTAACCGTTTTCATGTTTAGGTTTCACTCTGTTTTCTCTTATATGGATACATGTAGTTGGAACTCTAAATCAAACACGGTTTGTGCTAGCTCTTTGAAATTGGCACAATAATGTAGTTCCAAGTTCTATGGCTATGGTTTGTGTCCTCTGGAAGTAGCCCCAAGCAGAGACTGACGAGAATCACTTTCATTGAAAGGGGTTGCCAAGCTTCCAAAAAACTACGAGTTTCCGGAAATCTCAGCAAACATTTTTTCACCCAATCGTGATGATACTTGCAGGTAATGATCAGTACACCAGTCCCACTTGGCTCACCAAATTTCGTTCTTCTAGCTTAAACCGTTCCTTTGCAGTAACCGTTTTCATGTTTAGGTTTCACTCTGTTTTCTCCTATATGGATACATGTAGTTGGAACTCTAAATCAAACACGGTTTGTGCTAGCTCTTTGAAACTTGGCACAATAATGTAGTTCCAAGTTCTATGGCTATGGTTTGTGTCCTCTGGAAGTAGCCCCAAGCAGAGACTGACGAGAATCACTTGCATTGAAAGGGGTTGCCAAGCTTCCAAAAAACTACGAGTTTCCGGAAATCTCAGCAAACATTTTTTCACCCAATCGTGATGATACATCCATGTAATGATCAGTACACCAGTCCCACTTGGCTCACCAAATTTCGTTCTTCAAGGTTAAACCGTTCCTTTGCAGTAACCGTTTTCATGTTTAGGTTTCACTCTGTTTTCTCCTATATGGATACATGTAGTTGGAAGTCTAAATCAAACATGGTTTGTGCTAGCTCTTTGAAACTTGGCACAATAATGTAGTTCCAAGTTCTAGGGCTATGGTTTGTGTCCTCTGGAAGTAGCCCCAAGCAGAGACTGACGAGAATCACTTTCATTGAAAGGGGTTGCCAACCTTCCAAAAAACTACGAGTTTCCTGAAATCTCAGCAAACATTTTTTCACCCAATCGTGATGATACTTGCAGGTAATGATCAGTACACCAGTCCCACTTGGCTCACCAAATTTCGTTCTTCAAGGTTAAACCGTTCCTTTGCAGTAACCGTTTTCATGTTTAGGTTTCACTCTGTTTTCTCCAATATGGACACATGTAGTTGGAACTGTAAATCAAACACGGTTTGTGCTAGCACTTTGAAACTTGGCACAATAATGTAGTTCCAAGTTCTATAGCTATGGATTGTGTCCTCTGGAAGTAGCCCCAAGCAGAGACTGACGAGAATCAGTTTCATTGAAAGGGGTTGCCAAGCTTCCAAAAAACTACGAGTTTCCTGAAATCTCAGCAAACATTTTTTCACCCAATCTTGATGATACATCCATTTAATGATCAGTACACCAGTCCCACTTGGCTCACCAAATTTCGTTCTTCTAGGTTAAACCATTCCTTTGCAGTAACCGTTTTCATGTTTAGGTTTCACTCTGTTTTCTCCTATATGGATACATGTAGTTGGAACTCTAAATCAAACACGGTTTGTGCTAGCTCTTTGAAACTTGGCACAATAATGTAGTTCCAAGTTCTATGGCTATGGTTTGTGTCCTCTGGAAGTAGCCCCAAGCAGAGACTGACGAGAATCACTTTCATTGAAAGGGGTTGCCAAGCTTCCAAAAAACTACGAGTTTCCTGAAATCTCAGCAAACATTTTTTCACCCAATCGTGATGATACTTGCAGGTAATGATCAGTACACCAGTCCCACTTGGCTCACCAAATTTCGTTCTTCTAGTTTAAACCGTTTTTTGCAGTAACCGTTTTCATGTTTAGGTTTCACTCTGTTTTCTCCTATATGGATACATGTAGTTGGAACTCTAAATCAAACACGGTTTGTGCTAGCTCTTTGAAACTTGGCACAATAATGTAGTTCCAAGTTCTATGCCTATGGATTGTGTCCTCTGGAAGTACACCCAAGCAGAGACTGACGAGAATCACTTTCATTGAAAGGGGTTGCCAAGCTTCCAAAAAACTACGAGTTTCCTGAAATCTCAGCAAACATTTTTTCACCCAATCTTGATGATACATCCATTTAATGATCAGTACACCAGTCCCACTTGGCTCACCAAATTTCGTTCTTCTAGGTTAAACCGTTCCTTTGCAGTAACCGTTTTCATGTTTAGGTTTCACTCTGTTTTCTCCTATATGGATACATGTAGTAGGAAGTCTAAATCAAACACGGTTTGTGCTAGCTCTTTGAAACTTGGCACAATAATGTACTTCCAAGTTCTAGGGCTATGGTTTGTGTCCTCTGGAAGTAGCCCCAAGCAGAGACTGACGAGAATCACTTTCATTGAAAGGGGTTGCCAACCTTCCAAAAAACTACGAGTTTCCTGAAATCTCAGCAAACATTTTTTCACCCAATCGTGATGATACTTGCAGGTAATGATCAGTACACCAGTCCCACTTGGCTCACCAAATTTCGTTCTTCAAGGTTAAACCGTTCCTTTGCAGTAACCGTTTTCATGTTTAGGTTTCACTCTGTTTTCTCCTATATGGATACATGTAGTTGGAACTGTAAATCAAACACGGTTTGTGCTAGCACTTTGAAACTTGGCACAATAATGTAGTTCCAAGTTCTATAGCTATGGATTGTGTCCTCTGGAAGTAGCCCCAAGCAGAGACTGACGAGAATCACTTTCATTGAAAGGGGTTGCCAAGCTTCCAAAAAACTACGAATTTCCTGAAATCTCAGCAAACATTTTTTCACCCAATCGTGATGATACTTGCAGGTAATGATCAGTACACCAGTCCCACTTGGCTCACCAAATTTCGTTCTTCTAGGTTAAACCGTTCCTTTGCAGTAACCGTTTTCATGTTTAGGTTTCACTCTTTTTTCTCCTATATGGATACATGTAGTTGGAACTCTAAATCAAACACGGTTTGTGCTAGCTCTTTGAAACTTGGCACAATAATGTAGTTCCAAGTTCTATGGCTATGGTTTGTGTCCTCTGGAAGTAGCCCCAAGCAGAGACTGACGAGAATCACTTTCATTGAAAGGGGTTGCCAAGCTTCCAAAAAACTACGAGTTTCCGGAAATCTCAGCAAACATTTTTTCACCCAATCGTGATGATACTTGCAGGTAATGATCAGTACACCAGTCCCACTTGGCTCACCAAATTTCGTTCTTCTAGGTTAAACCGTTCCTTTGCAGTAACCGTTTTCATGTTTAGGTTTCACTCTGTTTTCTCCTATATGGATACATGTAGTTGGAACTCTAAATCAAACACGGTTTGTGCTAGCTCTTTGAAACTTGGCACAATAATGTAGTTCCAAGTTCTAGGGCTATGGTTTGTGTCCTCTGGAAGTAGCCCCAAGCAGAGACTGACGAGAATCACTTTCATTGAAAGGGGTTGCCAACCTTCCAAAAAACTACGAGTTTCCTGAAATCTCAGCAAACATTTTTTCACCCAATCTTGATGATACATCCATTTAATGATCAGTACACCAGTCCCACTTGGCTCACCAAATTTCGTTCTTCTAGGTTAAACCGTTCCTTTGCAGTAACCGTTTTCATGTTTAGGTTTCACTCTGTTTTCTCCTATATGGATACATGTAGTTGGAAGTTTAAATCAAACACGGTTTGTGCTAGCTCTTTGAAACTTGGCACAATAATGTAGTTCCAAGTTCTAGGGCTATGGTTTGTGTCCTCTGGAAGTAGCCCCAAGCAGAGACTGACGAGAATCACTTTCATTGAAAGGGGTTGCCAAGCTTCCAAAAAACTACGAGTTTCCTGAAATCTCAGCAAACATTTTTTCACCCAATCTTGATGATACATCCATTTAATGATCAGTACACCAGTCCCACTTGGCTCACCAAATTTCGTTCTTCTAGGTTAAACCGTTCCTTTGCAGTAACCGTTTTCATGTTTAGGTTTCACTCTGTTTTCTCCTATATGGATACATGTAGTAGGAAGTCTAAATCAAACACGGTTTGTGCTAGCTCTTTGAAACTTGGCACAATAATGTAGTTCCAAGTTCTAGGGCTATGGTTTGTGTCCTCTGGAAGTAGCCCCAAGCAGAGACTGACGAGAATCACTTTCATTGAAAGGGGTTGCCAACCTTCCAAAAAACTACGAGTTTCCTGAAATCTCAGCAAACATTTTTTCACCCAATCGTGATGATACTTGCAGGTAATGATCAGTACACCAGTCCCACTTGGCTCACCAAATTTCGTTCTTCAAGGTTAAACCGTTCCTTTGCAGTAACCGTTTTCATGTTTAGGTTTCACTCTGTTTTCTCCTATATGGATACATGTAGTTGGAACTCTAAATCAAACACGGTTTGTGCTAGCTCTTTGAAACTTGGCACAATAATGTAGTTCCAAGTTCTATGGCTATGGTTTGTGTCCTCTGGAAGTAGCCCCAAGCAGAGACTGACGAGAATCACTTTCATTGAAAGGGGTTGCCAAGCTTCCAAAAAACTACGAGTTTCCGGAAATCTCAGCAAACATTTTTTCACCCAATCGTGATGATACTTGCAGGTAATGATCAGTACAGCAGTCCCACTTGGCTCACCAAATTTCGTTCTTCTAGGTTAAACCGTTCCTTTGCAGTAACCGTTTTCATGTTTAGGTTTCACTCTGTTTTCTCCTATATGGATACATGTAGTAGGAAGTCTAAATCAAACACGGTTTGTGCTAGCTCTTTGAAACTTGGCACAATAATGTAGTTCCAAGTTCTAGGGCTATGGTTTGTGTCCTCTGGAAGTAGCCCCAAGCAGAGACTGACGAGAATCACTTTCATTGAAAGGGGTTGCCAACCTTCCAAAAAACTACGAGTTTCCTGAAATCTCAGCAAACATTTTTTCACCCAATCGTGATGATACTTGCAGGTAATGATCAGTACACCAGTCCCACTTGGCTCACCAAATTTCGTTCTTCAAGGTTAAACCGTTCCTTTGCAGTAACCGTTTTCATGTTTAGGTTTCACTCTGTTTTCTCCTATATGGATACATGTAGTTGGAACTGTAAATCAAACACGGTTTGTGCTAGCACTTTGAAACTTGGCACAATAATGTAGTTCCAAGTTCTATAGCTATGGATTGTGTCCTCTGGAAGTAGCCCCAAGCAGAGACTGACGAGAATCACTTTCATTGAAAGGGGTTGCCAAGCTTCCAAAAAACTACGAGTTTCCTGAAATCTCAGCAAACATTTTTTCACCCAATCTTGATGATACATCCATTTAATGATCAGTACACCAGTCCCACTTGGCTCACCAAATTTCGTTCTTCTAGGTTAAACCATTCCTTTGCAGTAACCGTTTTCATGTTTAGGTTTCACTCTGTTTTCTCCTATATGGATACATGTAGTTGGAACTCTAAATCAAACACGGTTTGTGCTAGCTCTTTGAAACTTGGCACAATAATGTAGTTCCAAGTTCTATGGCTATGGTTTGTGTCCTCTGGAAGTAGCCCCAAGCAGAGACTGACGAGAATCACTTTCATTGAAAGGGGTTGCCAAGCTTCCAAAAAACTACGAGTTTCCTGAAATCTCAGCAAACATTTTTTCACCCAATCGTGATGATACTTGCAGGTAATGATCAGTACACCAGTCCCACTTGGCTCACCAAATTTCGTTCTTCTAGGTTAAACCGTTCCTTTGCAGTAACCGTTTTCATGTTTAGGTTTCACTCTGTTTTCTCCTATATGGATACATGTAGTTGGAACTCTAAATCAAACACGGTTTGTGCTAGCTCTTTGAAACTTGGCACAATAATGTAGTTCCAAGTTCTATGGCTATGGTTTGTGTCCTCTGGAAGTAGCCCCAAGCAGAGACTGACGAGAATCACTTTCATTGAAAGGGGTTGCCAAGCTTCCAAAAAACTACGAGTTTCCTGAAATCTCAGCAAACATTTTTTCACCCAATCGTGATGATACTTGCAGGTAATGATCAGTACACCAGTCCCACTTGGCTCACCAAATTTCGTTCTTCTAGGTTAAACCGTTCCTTTGCAGTAACCGTTTTCATGTTTAGGTTTCACTCTGTTTTCTCCTATATGGATACATGTAGTTGGAACTCTAAATCAAACACGGTTTGTGCTAGCACTTTGAAACTTGGCACAATAATGTAGTTCCAAGTTCTATGGCTATGGTTTGTGTCCTCTGGAAGTAGCCCCAAGCAGAGACTGACGAGAATCACTTTCATTGAAAGGGGTTGCCAAGCTTCCAAAAAACTACGAGTTTCCTGAAATCTCAGCAAACATTTTTTCACCCAATCTTGATGATACATCCATTTAATGATCAGTACACCAGTCCCACTTGGCTCACCAAATTTCGTTCTTCTAGGTTAAACCGTTCCTTTGCAGTAACCGTTTTCATGTTTAGGTTTCACTCTGTTTTCTCCTATATGGATACATGTAGTTGGAAGTCTAAATCAAACACGGTTTGTGCTAGCTCTTTGAAACTTGGCACAATAATGTAGTTCCAAGTTCTAGGGCTATGGTTTGTGTCCTCTGGAAGTAGCCCCAAGCAGAGACTGACGAGAATCACTTTCATTGAAAGGGGTTGCCAAGCTTCCAAAAAACTACGAGTTTCCTGAAATCTCAGCAAACATTTTTTCACCCAATCGTGATGATACTTGCAGGTAATGATCAGTACACCAGTCCCACTTGGCTCACCAAATTTCGTTCTTCTAGGTTAAACCGTTCCTTTGCAGTAACCGTTTTCATGTTTAGGTTTCACACTGTTTTCTCCTATATGGATACATGTAGTAGGAAGTCTAAATCAAACACGGTTTGTGCTAGCTCTTTGAAACTTGGCACAATAATGTAGTTCCAAGTTCTAGGGCTATGGTTTGTGTCCTCTGGAAGTAGCCCCAAGCAGAGACTGATGAGAATCACTTTCATTGAAAGGGGTTGCCAACCTTCCAAAAAACTACGAGTTTCCTGAAATCTCAGCAAACATTTTTTCACCCAATCGTGATGATACTTGCAGGTAATGATCAGTACACCAGTCCCACTTGGCTCACCAAATTTCGTTCTTCAAGGTTAAACCGTTCCTTTGCAGTAACCGTTTTCATGTTTAGGTTTCACTCTGTTTTCTCCTATATGGATACATGTAGTTGGAACTGTAAATCAAACACGGTTTGTGCTAGCACTTTGAAACTTGGCACAATAATGTAGTTCCAAGTTCTATAGCTATGGATTGTGTCCTCTGGAAGTAGCCCCAAGCAGAGACTGACGAGAATCACTTTCATTGAAAGGGGTTGCCAAGCTTCCAAAAAACTACGAATTTCCTGAAATCTCAGCAAACATTTTTTCACCCAATCTTGATGATACATCCATTTAATGATCAGTACACCAGTCCCACTTGGCTCACCAAATTTCGTTCTTCTAGGTTAAACCGTTCCTTTGCAGTAACCGTTTTCATGTTTAGGTTTCACTCTGTTTTCTCTTATATGGATACACGTAGTTGGAACTCTAAATCAAACACGGTTTGTGCTAGCTCTTTGAAATTGGCACAATAATGTAGTTCCAAGTTCTATGGCTATGTTTTGTGTCCTCTGGAAGTAGCCCCAAGCAGAGACTGACGAGAATCACTTTCATTGAAAGGGGTTGCCAAGCTTCCAAAAAACTACGAGTTTCCGGAAATCTCAGCAAACATTTTTTCACCCAATCGTGATGATACTTGCAGGTAATGATCAGTACACCAGTCCCACTTGGCTCACCAAATTTCGTTCTTCTAGGTTAAACCGTTCCTTTGCAGTAACCGTTTTCATGTTTAGGTTTCACTCTGTTTTCTCCTATATGGATACATGTAGTTGGAACTCTAAATCAAACACGGTTTGTGCTAGCTCTTTGAAACTTGGCACAATAATGTAGTTCCAAGTTCTATGGCTATGGTTTGTGTCCTCTGGAAGTAGCCCCAAGCAGAGACTGACGAGAATCACTTGCATTGAAAGGGGTTGCCAAGCTTCCAAAAAACTACGAGTTTCCTGAAATCTCAGCAAACATTTTTCACCCAATCGTGATGATACATCCATGTAATGATCAGTACACCAGTCCCACGTGGCTCACCAAATTTCGTTCTTCAAGGTTAAACCGTTCCTTTGCAGTAACCGTTTTCATGTTTAGGTTTCACTCTGTTTTCTCCTATATGGATACATGTAGTAGGAAGTCTAAATCAAACACGGTTTGTGCTAGCTCTTTGAAACTTGGCACAATAATGTAGTTCCAAGTTCTAGGGCTATGGTTTGTGTCCTCTGGAAGTAGCCCCAAGCAGAGACTGACGAGAATCACTTTCATTGAAAGGGGTTGCCAACCTTCCAAAAAACTACGAGTTTCCTGAAATCTCAGCAAACATTTTTTCACCCAATCTTGATGATACATCCATTTAATGATCAGTACACCAGTCCCACTTGGCTCACCAAATTTCGTTCTTCTAGGTTAAACCGTTCCTTTGCAGTAACCGTTTTCATGTTTAGGTTTCACTCTGTTTTCTCCTATTTGGATACATGTAGTAGGAAGTCTAAATCAAACACGGTTTGTGCTAGCTCTTTGAAACTTGGCACAATAATGTAGTTCCAAGTTCTAGGGCTATGGTTTGTGTCCTCTGGAAGTAGCCCCAAGCAGAGACTGACGAGAATCACTTTCATTGAAAGGGGTTGCCAACCTTCCAAAAAACTACGAGTTTCCTGAAATCTCAGCAAACATTTTTTCACCCAATCGTGATGATACTTGCAGGTAATGATCAGTACACCAGTCCCACTTGGCTCACCAAATTTCGTTCTTCAAGGTTAAACCGTTCCTTTGCAGTAACCGTTTTCATGTTTAGGTTTCACTCTGTTTTCTATTATATGGATACATGTAGTTGGAACTGTAAATCAAACACGGTTTGTGCTAGCACTTTGAAACTTGGCACAATAATGTAGTTCCAAGTTCTATAGCTATGGATTGTGTCCTCTGGAAGTAGCCCCAAGCAGAGACTGACGAGAATCACTTTCATTGAAAGGGGTTGCCAAGCTTCCAAAAAACTACGAGTTTCCTGAAATCTCAGAAAACATTTTTTCACCCAATCTTGATGATACATCCATTTAATGATCAGTACACCAGTCCCACTTGGCTCACCAAATTTCGTTCTTCTAGGTTAAAACATTCATTTGCAGTAACCGTTTTCATGTTTAGGTTTCACTCTGTTTTCTCCTATATGGATACATGTAGTTGGAACTCTAAATCAAACACGGTTTGTGCTAGCTCTTTGAAACTTGGCACAATAATGTAGTTCCAAGTTCTATGGCTATGGTTTGTGTCCTCTGGAAGTAGCCCCAAGCAGAGACTGACGAGAATCACTTTCATTGAAAGGGGTTGCCAAGCTTCCAAAAAACTACGAGTTTCCTGAAATCTCAGCAAACATTTTTTCACCCAATCGTGATGATACTTGCAGGTAATGATCAGTACACCAGTCCCACTTGGCTCACCAAATTTCGTTCTTCTAGTTTAAACCGTTCCTTTGCAGTAACCGTTTTCATGTTTAGGTTTCACTCTGTTTTCTCCTATATGGATACATGTAGTTGGAACTCTAAATCAAACACGGTTTGTGCTATCTCTTTGAAACTTGGCACAATAATGTAGTTCCAAGTTCTATGGCTATGGTTTGTGTCCTCTGGAAGTAGCCCCAAGCAGAGACTGACGAGAATCACTTTCATTGAAAGGGGTTGCCAAGCTTCCAAAAAACTACGAGTTTCCTGAAATCTCAGCAAACATTTTTTCACCCAATCGTGATGATACTTGCAGGTAATGATCAGTACACCAGTCCCACTTGGCTCACCAAATTTCGTTCTTCTAGGTTAAACCGTTCCTTTGCAGTAACCGTTTTCATGTTTACGTTTCACTCTGTTTTCTCCTATATGGATACATGTAGTTGGAACTCTAAATCAAACACGGTTTGTGCTAGCACTTTGAAACTTGGCACAATAATGTAGTTCCAAGTTCTATGGCTATGGATTGTGTCCTCTGGAAGTAGCCCAAGCAGAGACTGACGAGAATCACTTTCATTGAAAGGGGTTGCCAAGCTTCCAAAAAACTACGAGTTTCCTGAAATCTCAGCAAACATTTTTTCACCCAATCTTGATGATACATCCATTTAATGATCAGTACACCAGTCCCACTTGGCTCACCAAATTTCGTTCTTCTAGGTTAAACCGTTCCTTTGCAGTAACCGTTTTCATGTTTAGGTTTCACTCTGTTTTCTCCTATATGGATACATGTAGTTGGAAGTCTAAATCAAACACGGTTTGTGCTAGCTCTTTGAAACTTGGCACAATAATGTAGTTCCAAGTTCTAGGGCTATGGTTTGTGTCCTCTGGAAGTAGCCCCAAGCAGAGACTGACGAGAATCACTTTCATTGAAAGGGGTTGCCAAGCTTCCAAAAAACTACGAGTTTCCTGAAATCTCAGCAAACATTTTTTCACCCAATCTTGATGATACATCCATTTAATGATCAGTACACCAGTCCCACTTGGCTCACCAAATTTCGTTCTTCTAGGTTAAACCGTTCCTTTGCAGTAACCGTTTTCATGTTTAGGTTTCACTCTGTTTTCTCCTATATGGATACATGTAGTAGGAAGTCTAAATCAAACACGGTTTGTGCTAGCTCTTTGAAACTTGGCACAATAATGTAGTTCCAAGTTCTAGGGCTATGGTTTGTGTCCTATCGAAGTAGCCCCAAGCAGAGACTGATGAGAATCACTTTCATTGAAAGGGGTTGCCAACCTTCCAAAAAACTACGAGTTTCCTGAAATCTCAGCAAACATTTTTTCACCCAATCGTGATGATACTTGCAGGTAATGATCAGTACACCAGTCCCACTTGGCTCACCAAATTTCGTTCTTCAAGGTTAAACCGTTCCTTTGCAGTAACCGTTTTCATGTTAGGTTTCACTCTGTTTTCTCCTATATGGATACATGTAGTTGGAACTGTAAATCAAACACGGTTTGTGCTAGCACTTTGAAACTTGGCACAATAATGTAGTTCCAAGTTCTATAGCTATGGATTGTGTCCTCTGGAAGTAGCCCCAAGCAGAGACTGACGAGAATCACTTTCATTGAAAGGGGTTGCCAAGCTTCCAAAAAACTACGAATTTCCTGAAATCTCAGCAAACATTTTTTCACCCAATCTTGATGATACATCCATTTAATGATCAGTACACCAGTCCCACTTGGCTCACCAAATTTCGTTCTTCTAGGTTAAACCGTTCCTTTGCAGTAACCGTTTTCATGTTTAGGTTTCACTCTGTTTTCTCTTATATGGATACATGTAGTTGGAACTCTAAATCAAACACGGTTTGTGCTAGCTCTTTGAAATTGGCACAATAATGTAGTTCCAAGTTCTATGCCTATGTTTTGTGTCCTCTGGAAGTAGCCCCAAGCAGAGACTGACGAGAATCACTTTCATTGAAAGGGGTTGCCAAGCTTCCAAAAAACTACGAGTTTCCGGAAATCTCAGCAAACATTTTTTCACCCAATCGTGATGATACTTGCAGGTAATGATCAGTACACCAGTCCCACTTGGCTCACCAAATTTCGTTCTTCTAGGTTAAACCGTTCCTTTGCAGTAACCGTTTTCATGTTTAGGTTTCACTCTGTTTTCTCCTATATGGATACATGTAGTTGGAACTCTAAATCAAACACGGTTTGTGCTAGCTCTTTGAAACTTGGCACAATAATGTAGTTCCAAGTTCTATGGCTATGGTTTGTGTCCTCTGGAAGTAGCCCCAAGCAGAGACTGACGAGAATCACTTGCATTGAAAGGGGTTGCCAAGCTTCCAAAAAACTACGAGTTTCCGGAAATCTCAGCAAACATTTTTTCACCCAATCGTGATGATACATCCATGTAATGATCAGTACACCAGTCCCACGTGGCTCACCAAATTTCGTTCTTCAAGGTTAAACCGTTCCTTTGCAGTAACCGTTTTCATGTTTAGGTTTCACTCTGTTTTCTCCTATATGGATACATGTAGTTGGAAGTCTAAATCAAACACGGTTTGTGCTAGCTCTTTGAAACTTGGCACAATAATGTAGTTCCAAGTTCTAGGGCTATGGTTTGTGTCCTCTGGAAGTAGCCCCAAGCAGAGACTGACGAGAATCACTTTCATTGAAAGGGGTTGCCAACCTTCCAAAAAACTACGAGTTTCCTGAAATCTCAGCAAACATTTTTTCACCCAATCGTGATGATACTTGCAGGTAATGATCAGTACACCAGTCCCACTTGGCTCACCAAATTTCGTTCTTCAAGGTTAAACCGTTCCTTTGCAGTAACCGTTTTCATGTTTAGGTTTCACTCTGTTTTCTCCTATATGGATACATGTAGTTGGAACTGTAAATCAAACACGGTTTGTGCTAGCACTTTGAATCTTGGCACAATAATGTAGTTCCAAGTTCAATGGCTATGGATTGTGTCCTCTGGAAGTAGCCCCAAGCAGAGACTGACGAGAATCACTTTCATTGAAAGGGGTTGCCAAGCTTCCAAAAAACTACGAGTTTCCTGAAATCTCAGCAAACATTTTTTCACCCAATCTTGATGATACATCCAATTAATGATCAGTACACCAGTCCCACTTGGCTCACCAAATTTCGTTCTTCTAGGTTAAACCGTTCCTTTGCAGTAACCGTTTTCATGTTTCGGTTTCATTCTGTTTTCTCCTATATGGATACATGTAGTAGGAAGTCTAAATCAAACACGGTTTGTGCTAGCTCTTTGAAACTTGGCCCAATAATGTAGTTCCAAGTTCTAGGGCTATGGTTTGTGTCCTCTGGAAGTAGCCCCAAGCAGAGACTGACGAGAATCACTTTATTGAAAGGGGTTGCCAACCTTCCAAAAAACTACGAGTTTCCTGAAATCTCAGCAAACATTTTTTCACCCAATCGTGATGATACTTGCAGGTAATGATCAGTACACCAGTCCCACTTGGCTCACCAAATTTCGTTCTTCAAGGTTAAACCGTTCCTTTGCAGTAACCGTTTTCATGTTTAGGTTTCACTCTGTTTTCTCCTATATGGATACATGTAGTTGGAACTGTAAATCAAACACGGTTTGTGCTAGCACTTTGAAACTTGGCACAATAATGTAGTTCCAAGTTCTATAGCTATGGATTGTGTCCTCTGGAAGTAGCCCCAAGCAGAGACTGACGAGAATCACTTTCATTGAAAGGGGTTGCCAAGCTTCCAAAAAACTACGAGTTTCCTGAAATCTCAGCAAACATTTTTTCACCCAATCTTGATGATACATCCATTTAATGATCAGTACACCAGTCCCACTTGGCTCACCAAATTTCGTTCTTCTAGGTTAAACCATTCCTTTGCAGTAACCGTTTTCATGTTTAGGTTTCACTCTGTTTTCTCCTATATGGATACATGTAGTTGGAACTCTAAATCAAACACGGTTTGTGCTAGCTCTTTGAAACTTGGCACAATAATGTAGTTCCAAGTTCTATGGCTATGGTTTGTGTCCTCTGGAAGTAGCCCCAAGCAGAGACTGACGAGAATCACTTTCATTGAAAGGGGTTGCCAACCTTCCAAAAAACTACGAGTTTCCGGAAATCTCAGCAAACATTTTTTCACCCAATCGTGATGATACATCCATGTAATGATCAGTACACCAGTCCCACTTGGCTCACCAAATTTCGTTCTTCAAGGTTAAACCGTTCCTTTGCAGTAACCGTTTTCATGTTTAGGTTTCACTCTGTTTTCTCCTATATGGATACATGTAGTTGGAACTCTAAATCAAACACGGTTTGTGCTAGCTCTTTGAAACTTGGCACAATAATGTAGTTCCAAGTTCTAGGGCTATGGTTTGTGTCCTCTGGAAGTAGCCCCAAGCAGAGACTGACGAGAATCACTTTCATTGAAAGGGGTTGCCAACCTTCCAAAAAACTACGAGTTTCCTGAAATCTCAGCAAACATTTTTTCACCCAATCGTGATGATACTTGCAGGTAATGATCAGTACACCAGTCCCACTTGGCTCACCAAATTTCGTTCTTCAAGGTTAAACCGTTCCTTTGCAGTAACCGTTTTCATGTTTAGGTTTCACTCTGTTTTCTCCTATATGGATACATGTAGTTGGAACTGTAAATCAAACACGGTTTGTGCTAGCACTTTGAAACTTGGCACAATAATGTAGTTCCAAGTTCTATGGCTATGGATTGTCTCCTCTGGAAGTAGCCCCAAGCAGAGACTGACGAGAATCACTTTCATTGAAAGGGGTTGCCAAGCTTCCAAAAAACTACGAGTTTCCTGAAATCTCAGCAAACATTTTTTCACCCAATCTTGATGATACATCCAATTAATGATTAGTACACCAGTCCCACTTGGCTCACCAAATTTCGTTCTTCTAGGTTAAACCGTTCCTTTGCAGTAACCGTTTTCATGTTTCGGTTTCATTCTGTTTTCTCCTATATGGATACATGTAGTTGGAACTCTAAATCAAACACGGTTTGTGCTAGCACTTTGAAACTTGGCACAATAATGTAGTTCCAAGTTCTATGGCTATGGTTTGTGTCCTCTGGAAGTAGCCCCAAGCAGAGACTGACGAGAATCACTTTCATTGAAAGGGGTTGCCAAGCTTCCAAAAAACTACGAGTTTCCGGAAATCTCAGCAAACATTTTTTCACCCAATCGTGATGATCCTTGCAGGTAATGATCAGTACACCAGTCCCCACTTGGCTCACCAAATTTCGTTCTTCTAGGTTAAACCGTTCCTTTGCAGTAACCGTTTTCATGTTTAGGTTTCACTCTGTTTTCTCCTATATGGATACATGTAGTTGGAACTCTAAATCAAACACGGTTTGTGCTAGCTCTTTGAAACTTGGCACAATAATGTAGTTCCAAGTTCTATGGCTATGGTTTGTGTCCTCTGGAAGTAGCCCCAAGCAGAGACTGACGAGAATCACTTTCATTGAAAGGGGTTGCCAAGCTTCCAAAAAACTACGAGTTTCCTGAAATCTCAGCAAACATTTTTTCACCCAATCGTGATGATACTTGCAGGTAATGATCAGTACACCAGTCCCACTTGGCTCACCAAATTTCGTTCATCTAGGTAAAACCGTTCCTTTGCAGTAACCGTTTTCATGTTTAGGTTTCACTCTGTTTTCTCCTATATGGATACATGTAGTTGGAAGTCTAAATCAAACACGGTTTGTGCTAGCTCTTTGAAACTTGGCACAATAATGTAGTTCCAAGTTCTATGGCTATGGTTTGTGTCCTCTGGAAGTAGCCCCAAGCAGAGACTGACGAGAATCACTTTCATTGAAAGGGGTTGCCAAGCTTCCAAAAAACTACGAGTTTCCTGAAATCTCAGCAAACATTTTTTCACCCAATCTTGATGATACTTGCAGGTAATGATCAGTACACCAGTCCCACTTGTCTCACAAAATTTCGTTCTTCTAGGTTAAACCGTTCCTTTGCAGTAACCGTTTTCATGTTTAGGTTACACTCTGTTTTCTCCTATATGGATACATGTAGTTGGAACTCTAAATCAAACACGGTTTGTGCTAGCTCTTTGAAACTTGGCACGATAATGTAGTTCCAAGTTCTATGGCTATGGTTTGTGTCCTCTGGAAGTAGCCACAAGCAGAGACTGACGAGTATCACTTTCATTGTAAGGGGTTGCCAAGCTTCCAAAAAACTACGAGTTTCCGGAAATCTCAGCAAACATTTTTTCACCCAATCGTGATGATACTTGCAGGTAATCATCAGTACACCAATCCCACTTGGCTCACCAAATTTCGTTCTTCTAGGTTAAACCGTTCCATTGCAGTAACCGTTTTCATGTTTAGGTTTCACTCTGTTTTCTCCTATATGGATACATGTATTTGGAAGTCTAAATCAAACACGGTTTGTGCTAGCTCTTTGAAACTTGGCACAATAATGTAGTTCCAAGTTCTATGGCTATGGTTTGTGTCCTCTGGAAGCAGCCCCAAGCAGAGACTGACGAGAATCACTTTCATTGAAAGTGGTTGCCAACCTTCCAAAAAACTACGAGTTTCCTGAAATCTCAGCAAACATTTTTTCACCCAATCGTGATGATACTTGCAGGTAATGATCAGTACACCAGTCCCACTTGGCTCACCAAATTTCGTTCTTCTAGGTTAAACCGTTCCTTTGCAGTAACCGTTTTCATGTTTAGGTTTCACTCTGTTTTCTCCTATATGGATACATGTAGTTGGAACTGTAAATCAAACACGGTTTGTGCTATCTCTTTGAAACTAGGCACAATAATGTAGTTCCAAGTTCTATGCCTATGGATTGTGTCCTCTGGAAGTAGCCGCAAGGAGAGACTGACGAGAATCACATTCATTGAAAGGGGTTGCCAAGCTTCCAAAAAACTACGAGTTTCCTGAAATCTCAGCAAACATTTTTTCACCCAATCATGATGATACTTGCAGATAAGGATCAGTACACCAGTCCCACTTGGCTCACCAAATTTCGTTCTTCTAGGTTAAACCGTTCCTTTGCAGTAACCGTTTTCATGTTTAGGTTTCACTCTGTTTTCTCCTATATGGATACATGTAGTTGGAAGTCTAAATCAAACACGGTTTGTGCTAGCTCTTTGAAACTTGGCACAATAATGTAGTTCCAAGTTCTATGGCTATGGTTTGTATCCTCTGGAAGTAGCCCCAAGCAGAGACTGACGAGAATCACTTTCATTGAAAGGGGTTGCCAAGCTTTAAAAAAAATACGAGTTTCCGGAAATCTCAGCAAACATTTTTTCACCCAATCATGATGATACTTGCAGGTAATGATCAGTACACCAGTCCCACTTGGCTCACCAAATTTCGTTCTTCTAGCTTAAACCGTTCCTTTGCAGTAACCGTTTTCATGTTTAGGTTTCACTCTGTTTTCTCCTATATGGATACATGTAGTTGGAACTCTAAATCAAACACGGTTTGTGCTAGCTCTTTGACATGGCACAATAATGTAGTTCCAAGTTCTATGGCTATGGTTTGTGTCCTCTGGAAGTAGCCCCAAGCAGAGACTGAGGAGAATCACTTTCATTGAAAGGGGTTGCCAAGCTTCCAAAAAACTACGAGTTTCCTGAAATCTCAGCAAACATTTTTTCACCCAATCGTGATGATACTTGCAGGTAATGATCAGTACACCAGTCCCACTTGGCTCACCAAATTCGTTCTTCTAGGTTAAACCGTTCCTTTGCAGTAACCGTTTTCATGTTTAGGTTTCACTCTGTTTTCTCCTATATGGATACATGTAGTTGGAACTCTAAATCAAACACGGTTTGTGCTAGCTCTTTGAAACTTGGCACAATAATGTAGTTCCAAGTTCTATGGCTATGGTTTGTGTCCTCTGGAAGTAGCCCCAAGCAGAGACTGACGAGAATCACTTTCATTGAAAGGGGTTGCCAAGCTTCCAAAAAACTACGAGTTTCCTGAAATCTCAGCAAACATTTTTTCACCCAATCATGATGATACTTGCAGGTAATGATCAGTACACCAGTCCCACTTGGCTCACCAAATTTCGTTCTTCTAGGTTAAACCGTTCCTTTGCAGTAACCGTTTTCATGTTTAGGTTTCACTCTGTTTTCTCCTATATGGATACATGTAGTTGGAACTCTAAATCAAACACGGTTTGTGCTAGCTCTTTGACTTGGCACAATAATGTAGTTCCAAGTTCTATGGCTATGGTTTGTGTCCTCTAGAAGTAGCCCCAAGCAGAGACTGACGAGAATCACTTGCATTGAAAGGGGTTGCCAAGCTTCCAAAAAACTACGAGTTTCCTGAAATCTCAGCAAACATTTTTTCACCCAATCTTGATGATACATCCAATTAATGATTAGTACACCAGTCCCACTTGGCTCACCAAATTTCGTTCTTCTAGGTTAAACCGTTCCTTTGCAGTAACCGTTTTCATGTTTCGGTTTCATTCTGTTTTCTCCTATATGGATACATGTAGTTGGAACTCTAAATCAAACACGGTTTGTGCTAGCACTTTGAAACTTGGCACAATAATGTAGTTCCAAGTTCTATGGCTATGGTTTGTGTCCTCTGGAAGTAGCCCCAAGCAGAGACTGACGAGAATCACTTTCATTGAAAGGGGTTGCCAAGCTTCCAAAAAACTACGAGTTTCCGGAAATCTCAGCAAACATTTTTTCACCCAATCGTGATGATGCTTGCAGGTAATGATCAGTACACCAGTCCCACTTGGCTCACCAAATTTCGTTCTTCTAGGTTAAACCGTTCCTTTGCAGTAACCGTTTTCATGTTTAGGTTTCACTCTGTTTTCTCCTATATGGATACATGTAGTTGGAACTCTAAATCAAACACGGTTTGTGCTAGCTCTTTGAAACTTGGCACAATAATGTAGTTCCAAGTTCTATGGCTATGGTTTGTGTCCTCTGGAAGTAGCCCCAAGCAGAGACTGACGAGAATCACTTTCATTGAAAGGGGTTGCCAAGCTTCCAAAAAACTACGAGTTTCCTGAAATCTCAGCAAACATTTTTTCACCCAATCTTGATGATACTTGCAGGTAATGATCAGTACACCAGTCCCACTTGTCTCACAAAATTTTGTTCTTCTAGGTTAAACCGTTCCTTTGCAGTAACCGTTTTCATGTTTAGGTTTCACTCTGTTTTCTCCTATATGGATACATGTAGTTGGAATTCTAAATCAAACACGGTTTGTGCTAGCTCTTTGAAACTTGGCACAATAATGTAGTTCCAAGTTCTATGGCTATGGTTTGTGTCCTCTGGAAGTAGCCACAAGCAGAGACTGACGAGTATCACTTTCATTGTAAGGGGTTGCCAAGCTTCCAAAAAACTACGAGTTTCCGGAAATCTCAGCAAACATTTTTTCACCCAATCGTGATGATACTTGCAGGTAATGATCAGTACACCAGTCCCACTTGGCTCACCAAATTTCGTTCTTCTAGATTAAACCGTTCCATTGCAGTAACCGTTTTCATATTTAGGTTTCACTCTGTTTTCTCCTATATGGATACATGTAGTTGGAAGTCTAAATCAAACACGGTTTGTGCTAGCTCTTTGAAACTTGGCACAATAATGTAGTTCCAAGTTCTATGGCTATGGTTTGTGTCCTCTGGAAGCAGCCCCAAGCAGAGACTGACGAGAATCACTTTCATTGAAAGTGGTTGCCAACCTTCCAAAAAACTACGAGTTTCCTGAAATCTCAGCAAACATTTTTTCACCCAATCGTGATGATACTTGCAGGTAATGATCAGTACACCAGTCCCACTTGGCTCACCAAATTTCGTTCTTCTAGGTTAAACCGTTCCTTTGCAGTAACCGTTTTCATGTTTAGGTTTCACTCTGTTTTCTCCTATATGGATACATGTAGTTGGAACTCTAAATCAAACACGGTTTGTGCTAGCTCTTTGAAACTTGGCACAATAATGTAGTTCCAAGTTCTATGGCTATGGTTTGTGTCCTCTGGAAGTAGCCCCAAGCAGAGACTGACGAGAATCACTTTCATTGAAAGGGGTTGCCAAGCTTCCAAAAAACTACGAGTTTCCTGAAATCTCAGCAAACATTTTTTCACCCAATCGTGATGATACTTGCAGGTAATGATCAGTACACCAGTCCCACTTGGCTCACCAAATTTCGTTCTTCTAGGTTAAACCGTTCCTTTGCAGTAACCGTTTTCATGTTTAGGTTTCACTCTGTTTTCTCTTATATGGATACATGTAGTTGGAACTCTAAATCAAACACGGTTTGTGCTAGCTCTTTGAAATTGGCACAATAATGTAGTTCCAAGTTCTATGGCTATGGTTTGTGTCCTCTGGAAGTAGCCCCAAGCAGAGACTGACGAGAATCACTTTCATTGAAAGGGGTTGCCAAGCTTCCAAAAAACTACGAGTTTCCGGAAATCTCAGCAAACATTTTTTCACCCAATCGTGATGATACTTGCAGGTAATGATCAGTACACCAGTCCCACTTGGCTCACCAAATTTCGTTCTTCTAGGTTAAACCGTTCCTTTGCAGTAACCGTTTTCATGTTTAGGTTTCACTCTGTTTTCTCCTATATGGATACATGTAGTTGGAACTCTAAATCAAACACGGTTTGTGCTAGCTCTTTTAAACTTGGCACAATAATGTAGTTCCAAGTTCTATGGCTATGGTTTGTGTCCTCTGGAAGTAGCCCCAAGCAGAGACTGACGAGAATCACTTTCATTGAAAGGGGTTGCCAAGCTTACAAAAAACTACGAGTTTCCTGAAATCTCAGCAAACATTTTTTCACCCAATCTTGATGATACATCCAATTAATGATCAGTACACCAGTCCCACTTGGCTCACCAAATTTCGTTCTTCTAGGTTAAACCGTTCCTTTGCAGTAACCGTTTTCATGTTTCGGTTTCATTCTGTTTTCTCCTATATGGATACATGTAGTTGGAACTCTAAATCAAACACGGTTTGTGCTAGCACTTTGAAACTTGGCACAATAATGTAGTTCCAAGTTCTATGGCTATGGTTTGTGTCCTCTGGAAGTAGCCCCAAGCAGAGACTGACGAGAATCACTTTCATTGAAAGGGGTTGCCAAGCTTCCAAAAAACTACGAGTTTCCTGAAATCTCAGCAAACATTTTTTCACCCAATCGTGATGATACTTGCAGGTAATGATCAGTACACCAGTCCCACTTGGCTCACCAAATTTCGTTCTTCTAGGTTAAACCGTTCCTTTGCAGTAACCGTTTTCATGTTTAGGTTTCACTCTGTTTTCTCCTATATGGATACATGTAGTTGGAACTCTAAATCAAACACGGTTTGTGCTAGCTCTTTGAAACTTGGCACAATAATGTAGTTCCAAGTTCTATGGCTATGGTTTGTGTCCTCTGGAAGTAGCCCCAAGCAGAGACTGACGAGAATCACTTTCATTGAAAGGGGTTGCCAAGCTTCCAAAAAACTACGAGTTTCCTGAAATCTCAGCAAACATTTTTTCACCCAATCGTGATGATACTTGCAGGTAATGATCAGTACACCAGTCCCACTTGGCTCACCAAATTTCGTTCATCTAGGTAAAACCGTTCCTTTGCAGTAACCGTTTTCATGTTTAGGTTTCACTCTGTTTTCTCCTATATGGATACATGTAGTTGGAACTCTAAATCAAACACGGTTTGTGCTAGCTCTTTGAAACTTGGCACAATAATGTAGTTCCAAGTTCTATGGCTATGGTTTGTGTCCTCTGGAAGTAGCCCCAAGCAGAGACTGACGAGAATCACTTTCATTGAAAGGGGTTGCCAAGCTTCCAAAAAACTACGAGTTTCCTGAAATCTCAGCAAACATTTTTTCACCCAATCTTGATGATACTTGCTGGTAATGATCAGTACACCAGTCCCACTTGTCTCACAAAATTTCGTTCTTCTAGGTTAAACCGTTCCTTTGCAGTAACAGTTTTCATGTTTAGGTTTCACTCTGTTTTCTCCTATATGGATACATGTAGTTGGAACTCTAAATCAAACACGGTTTGTGCTAGCTCTTTGAAACTTGGCACAATAATGTAGTTCCAAGTTCTATGGCTATGGTTTGTGTCCTCTGGAAGTAGCCACAAGCAGAGACTGACGAGTATCACTTTCATTGTAAGGGGTTGCCAAGCTTCCAAAAAACTACGAGTTTCCGGAAATCTCAGCAAACATTTTTTCACCCAATCGTGATGATACTTGCAGGTAATGATCAGTACACCAGTCCCACTTGGCTCACCAAATTTCGTTCTTCTAGGTTAAACCGTTCCATTGCAGTAACCGTTTTCATGTTTAGGTTTCACTCTGTTTTCTCCTATATGGATACATGTAGTTGGAACTCTAAATCAAACACGGTTTGTGCTAGCTCTTTGAAACTTGGCACAATAATGTAGTTCCAAGTTCTATGGCTATGGTTTGTGTCCTCTGGAAGCAGCCCCAAGCAGAGACTGACGAGAATCACTTTCATTGAAAGTGGTTGCCAACCTTCCAAAAAACTACGAGTTTCCTGAAATCTCAGCAAACATTTTTTCACCCAATCGTGATGATACTTGCAGGTAATGATCAGTACACCAGTCCCACTTGGCTCACCAAATTTCGTTCTTCTAGGTTAAACCGTTCCTTTGCAGTAACCGTTTTCATGTTTAGGTTTCACTCTGTTTTCTCCTATATGGATACATGTAGTTGGAACTGTAAATCAAACACGGTTTGTGCTATCTCTTTGAAACTAGGCACAATAATGTAGTTCCAAGTTCTATGCCTATGGATTGTGTCCTCTGGAGGTAGCCGCAAGCAGAGACTGACGAGAATCACATTCATTGAAAGGGGTTGCCAAGCTTCCAAAAAACTACGAGTTTCCTGAAATCTCAGCAAACATTTTTTCACCCAATCATGATGATACTTGCAGATAAGGATCAGTACACCAGTCCCACTTGGCTCACCAAATTTCATTCTTCTAGGTTAAACCGTTCCTTTGCAGTAACCGTTTTCATGTTTAGGTTTCACTCTGTTTTCTCCTATATGGATACATGTAGTTGGAAGTCTAAATCAAACACGGTTTGTGCTAGCTCTTTGAAACTTGGCACAATAATGTAGTTCCAAGTTCTATGGCTATGGTTTGTGTCCTCTGGAAGTAGCCCCAAGCAGAGACTGACGAGAATCACTTTCATTGAAAGGGGTTGCCAAGCTTCCAAAAAACTACGAGTTTCCGGAAATCTCAGCAAACATTTTTTCACCCAATCGTGATGATACTTGCAGGTAATGATCAGTACACCAGTCCCACTTGGCTCACCAAATTTCGTTCTTCTAGGTTAAACCGTTCCTTTGCAGTAACCGTTTTCATGTTTAGGTTCCACTCTGTTTTCTCCTATATGGATACATGTAGTTGGAACTCTAAATCAAACACGGTTTGTGCTAGCTCTTTGAAACTTGGCACAATAATGTAGTTCCCAGTTCTATGGCTATGGTTTGTGTCCTCTGGAAGTAGCCCCAAGCAGAGACTGACGAGAATCACTTTCATTGAAAGGGGTTGCCAAGCTTCCAAAAAACTACGAGTTTCCGGAAATCTCAGCAAACATTTTTTGACCCAATCATGATGATACTTGCAGGTAATGATCAGTACACCAGTCCCACTTGGCTCACCAAATTTCGTTCTTCTAGGTTAAACCGTTCCTTTGCAGTAACCGTTTTCATGTTTAGGTTTCACTCTGTTTTCTCCTATATGGATACATGTAGTTGGAACTCTAAATCAAACACGGTTTGTGCTAGCTCTTTGACTTGGCACAATAATGTAGTTCCAAGTTCTATGGCTATGGTTTGTGTCCTCTAGAAGTAGCCCCAAGCAGAGACTGACGAGAATCACTTTCATTGAAAGGGGTTGCCAAGCTTCCAAAAAACTACGAGTTTCCTGAAATCTCAGCAAACATTTTTTCACCCAATCGTGATGATACTTGCAGGTAATGATCAGTACACCAGTCCCACTTGGCTCACCAAATTTCGTTCTTCTAGCTTAAACCGTTCCTTTGCAGTAACCGTTTTCATGTTTAGGTTTCACTCTGTTTTCTCCTATATGGATACATGTAGTTGGAACTCTAAATCAAACACGGTTTGTGCTAGCTCTTTGAAACTTGGCACAATAATGTAGTTCCAAGTTCTATGGCTATGGTTTGTGTCCTCTGGAAGTAGCCCCAAGCAGAGACTGACGAGAATCACTTGCATTGAAAGGGGTTGCCAAGCTTCCAAAAAACTACGAGTTTCCGGAAATCTCAGCAAACCTTTTTTCACCCAATCGTGATGATACATCCATGTAATGATCAGTACACCAGTCCCACTTGGCTCACCAAATTTCGTTCTTCAAGGTTAAACCGTTCCTTTGCAGTAACCGTTTTCATGTTTAGGTTTCACTCTGTTTTCTCCTATATGGATACATGTAGTTGGAAGTCTAAATCAAACACGGTTTGTGCTAGCTCTTTGAAACTTGGCACAATAATGTAGTTCCAAGTTCTAGGGCTATGGTTTGTGTCCTCTGGAAGTAGCCCCAAGCAGAGACTGACGAGAATCACTTTCATTGAAAGGGGTTGCCAACCTTCCAAAAAACTACGAGTTTCCTGAAATCTCAGCAAACATTTTTTCACCCAATCGTGATGATACTTGCAGGTAATGATCAGTACACCAGTCCCACTTGGCTCACCAAATTTCGTTCTTCAAGGTTAAACCGTTCCTTTGCAGTAACCGTTTTCATGTTTAGGTTTCACTCTGTTTTCTCCTATATGGATACATGTAGTTGGAACTGTAAATCAAACACGGTTTGTGCTAGCACTTTGAATCTTGGCACAATAATGTAGTTCCAAGTTCAATGGCTATGGATTGTGTCCTCTGGAAGTAGCCCCAAGCAGAGACTGACGAGAATCACTTTCATTGAAAGGGGTTGCCAAGCTTCCAAAAAACTACGAGTTTCCTGAAATCTCAGCAAACATTTTTTCACCCAATCTTGATGATACATCAATTAATGATCAGTACACCAGTCCCACTTGGCTCACCAAATTTCGTTCTTCTAGGTTAAACCGTTCCTTTGCAGTAACCGTTTTCATGTTTCGGTTTCATTCTGTTTTCTCCTATATGGATACATGTAGTTGGAACTCTAAATCAAACACGGTTTGTGCTAGCACTTTGAAACTTGGCACAATAATGTAGTTCCAAGTTCTATGGCTATGGTTTGTGTCCTCTGGAAGTAGCCCCAAGCAGAGACTGACGAGAATCACTTTCATTGAAAGGGGTTGCCAAGCTTCCAAAAAACTACGAGTTTCCGGAAATCTCAGCAAACATTTTTTCACCCAATCGTGATGATACTTGCAGGTAATGATCAGTACACCAGTCCCACTTGGCTCACCAAATTTCGTTCTTCTAGGTTAAACCGTTCCTTTGCAGTAACCGTTTTCATGTTTAGGTTTCACTCTGTTTTCTCCTATATGGATACATGTAGTAGGAAGTCTAAATCAAACACGGTTTGTGCTAGCTCTTTGAAACTTGGCCCAATAATGTAGTTCCAAGTTCTAGGGCTATGGTTTGTGTCCTCTGGAAGTAGCCCCAAGCAGAGACTGACGAGAATCACTTTATAGAAAGGGGTTGCCAACCTTCCAAAAAACTACGAGTTTCCTGAAATCTCAGCAAACATTTTTTCACCCAATCGTGATGATACTTGCAGGTAATGATCAGTACACCAGTCCCATTTGGCTCACCAAATTTCGTTCTTCAAGGTTAAACCGTTCCTTTGCAGTAACCGTTTTCATGTTTAGGTTTCACTCTGTTTTCTCCTATATGGATACATGTAGTTGGAACTGTAAATCAAACACGGTTTGTGCTAGCACTTTGAAACTTGGCACAATAATGTAGTTCCAAGTTCTATAGCTATGGATTGTGTCCTCTGGAAGTAGCCCCAAGCAGAGACTGACGAGAATCACTTTCATTGAAAGGGGTTGCCAAGCTTCCAAAAAACTACGAGTTTCCTGAAATCTCAGCAAACATTTTTTCACCCAATCTTGATGATACATCCATTTAATGATCAGTACACCAGTCCCACTTGGCTCACCAAATTTCGTTCTTCTAGGTTAAACCATTCCTTTGCAGTAACCGTTTTCATGTTTAGGTTTCACTCTGTTTTCTCCTATATGGATACATGTAGTTGGAACTCTAAATCAAACACGGTTTGTGCTAGCTCTTTGAAACTTGGCACAATAATGTAGTTCCAAGTTCTATGGCTATGGTTTGTGTCCTCTGGAAGTAGCCCCAAGCAGAGACTGACGAGAATCACTTTCATTGAAAGGGGTTGCCAACCTTCCAAAAAACTACGAGTTTCCGGAAATCTCAGCAAACATTTTTTCACCCAATCGTGATGATACATCCATGTAATGATCAGTACACCAGTCCCACTTGGCTCACCAAATTTCGTTCTTCAAGGTTAAACCGTTCCTTTGCAGTAACCGTTTTCATGTTTAGGTTTCACTCTGTTTTCTCCTATATGGATACATGTAGTTGGAACTCTAAATCAAACACGGTTTGTGCTAGCTCTTTGAAACTTGGCACAATAATGTAGTTCCAAGTTCTAGGGCTATGGTTTGTGTCCTCTGGATCTGGAAGTAGCCCAAGCGGAGACTGACGAGAATCACTTTCATTGAAAGGGGTTGCCAACCTTCCAAAAAACTACGAGTTTCCTGAAATCTCAGCAAACATTTTTTCACCCAATCGTGATGATACTTGCAGGTAATGATCAGTACACCAGTCCCACTTGGCTCACCAAATTTCGTTCTTCAAGGTTAAACCGTTCCTTTGCAGTAACCGTTTTCATGTTTAGGTTTCACTCTGTTTTCTCCTATATGGATACATGTAGTTGGAACTGTAAATCAAACACGGTTTGTGCTAGCACTTTGAAACTTGGCACAATAATGTAGTTCCAAGTTCTATGGCTATGGATTGTCTCCTCTGGAAGTAGCCCCAAGCAGAGACTGACGAGAATCACTTTCATTGAAAGGGGTTGCCAAGCTTCCAAAAAACTACGAGTTTCCTGAAATCTCAGCAAACATTTTTTCACCCAATCTTGATGATACATCCAATTAATGATTAGTACACCAGTCCCACTTGGCTCACCAAATTTCGTTCTTCTAGGTTAAACCGTTCCTTTGCAGTAACCGTTTTCATGTTTCGGTTTCATTCTGTTTTCTCCTATATGGATACATGTAGTTGGAACTCTAAATCAAACACGGTTTGTGCTAGCACTTTGAAACTTGGCACAATAATGTAGTTCCAAGTTCTATGGGCTATGGTTTGTGTCCTCTGGAAGTAGCCCCAAGCAGAGACTGACGAGAATCACTTTCATTGAAAGGGGTTGCCAAGCTTCCAAAAAACTACGAATTTCCGGAAATCTCAGCAAACATTTTTTCACCCAATCGTGATGATCCTTGCAGGTAATGATCAGTACACCAGTCCCACTTGGCTCACCAAATTTCGTTCTTCTAGGTTAAACCGTTCCTTTGCAGTAACCGTTTTCATGTTTAGGTTTCACTCTGTTTTCTCCTATATGGATACATGTAGTTGGAACTCTAAATCAAACACGGTTTGTGCTAGCTCTTTTGAAACTTGGCACAATAATGTAGTTCCAAGTTCTATGGCTATGGTTTGTGTCCTCTGGAAGTAGCCCCAAGCAGAGACTGACGAGAATCACTTTCATTGAAACTGGTTGCCAAGCTTCCAAAAAACTACGAGTTTCCTGAAATCTCAGCAAACATTTTTTCACCCAATCGTGATGATACTTGCAGGTAATGATCAGTACACCAGTCCCACTTGGCTCACCAAATTTCGTTCATCTAGGTAAAACCGTTCCTTTGCAGTAACCGTTTTCATGTTTAGGTTTCACTCTGTTTTCTCCTATATGGATACATGTAGTTGGAACTCTAAATCAAACACGGTTTGTGCTATCTCTTTGAAACTAGGCACAATAATGTAGTTCCAAGTTCTATGCCTATGGATTGTGTCCTCTGGAAGTAGCCGCAAGGAGAGACTGACGAGAATCACATTCATTGAAAGGGGTTGCCAAGCTTCCAAAAACTACGAGTTTCCTGAAATCTCAGCAAACATTTTTTCACCCAATCATGATGATACTTGCAGATAAGGATCAGTACACCAGTCCCACTTGGCTCACCAAATTTCGTTCTTCTAGGTTAAACCGTTCCTTTGCAGTAACCGTTTTCATGTTTAGGTTTCACTCTGTTTTCTCCTATATGGATACATGTAGTTGGAAGTCTAAATCAAACACGTTTGTGCTAGCTCTTTGAAACTTGGCACAATAATGTAGTTCCAAGTTCTATGGCTATGGTTTGTGTCCTCTGGAAGTAGCCCCAAGCAGAGACTGACGAGAATCACTTTCATTGAAAGGGGTTGCCAAGCTTCCAAAAAACTACGAGTTTCCGGAAATCTCAGCAAACATTTTTTCACCCAATCGTGATGATACTTGCAGGTAATGATCAGTACACCAGTCCCACTTGGCTCACCAAATTTCGTTCTTCTAGCTTAAACCGTTCCTTTGCAGTAACCGTTTTCATGTTTAGGTTTCACTCTGTTTTCTCCTATATGGATACATGTAGTTGGAACTCTAAATCAAACACGGTTTGTGCTAGCTCTTTGACATGGCACAATAATGTAGTTCCAAGTTCTATGGCTATGGTTTGTGTCCTCTGGAAGTAGCCCCAAGCAGAGACTGAGGAGAATCACTTTCATTGAAAGGGTTGCCAAGCTTCCAAAAAACTACGAGTTTCCTGAAATCTCAGCAAACATTTTTTTCACCCAATCGTGATGATACTTGCAGGTAATGATCAGTACACCAGTCCCACTTGGCTCACCAAATTTCGTTCTTCTAGGTTAAACCGTTCCTTTGCAGTAACCGTTTTCATGTTTAGGTTTCACTCTGTTTTCTCCTATATGGATACATGTAGTTGGAACTCTAAATCAAACACGGTTTGTGCTAGCTCTTTGAAACTTGGCACAATAATGTAGTTCCAAGTTCTATGGCTATGGTTTGTGTCCTCTGGAAGTAGCCCCAAGCAGAGACTGACGAGAATCACTTGCATTGAAAGGGGTTGCCAAGCTTCCAAAAAACTACGAGTTTCCGGAAATCTCAGCAAACATTTTTTCACCCAATCGTGATGATACATCCATGTAAATGATCAGTACACCAGTCCCACTTGGCTCACCAAATTTCGTTTCTTCAAGTTTAAACCGTTCCTTTGCAGTAACCGTTTTCATGTTTAGGTTTCACTCTGTTTTCTCCTATATGGATACATGTAGTTGGAAGTCTAAATCAAACACGGTTTGTGCTAGCTCTTGAAACTTGGCACAATAATGTAGTTCCAAGTTCTAGGGCTATGGTTTGTGTCCTCTGGAAGTAGCCCCAAGCAGAGACTGACGAGAATCACTTTCATTGAAAGGGGTTGCCAAGCTTCCAAAAAACTACGAGTTTCCTGAAATCTCAGCAAACATTTTTTCACCCAATCATGATGATACTTGCAGGTAATGATCAGTACACCAGTCCCACTTGGCTCACCAAGTTTCGTTCTTCTAGGTTAAACCGTTCCTTTGCAGTAACCGTTTTCATGTTTAGGTTTCACTCTGTTTTCTCCTATATGGATACATGTAGTTGGAACTCTAAATCAAACACGGTTTGTGCTAGCTCTTTGACTTGGCACAATAATGTAGTTCCAAGTTCTATGGCTATGGTTTGTGTCCTCTAGAAGTAGCCCCAAGCAGAGACTGACGAGAATCACTTGCATTGAAAGGGGTTGCCAAGCTTCCAAAAAACTACGAGTTTCCTGAAATCTCAGCAATCATTTTTTCACCCAATCTTGATGATACATCCAATTAATGATTAGTACACCAGTCCCACTTGGCTCACCAAATTTCGTTCTTCTAGGTTAAACCGTTCCTTTGCAGTAACCGTTTTCATGTTTCGGTTTCATTCTGTTTTCTCCTATATGGATACATGTAGTTGGAACTCTAAATCAAACACGGTTTGTGCTAGCACTTTGAAACTTGGCACAATAATGTAGTTCCAAGTTCTATGGCTATGGTTTGTGTCCTCTGGAAGTAGCCCCAAGCAGAGACTGACGAGAATCACTTTCATTGAAAGGGGTTGCCAAGCTTCCAAAAAACTACGAGTTTCCGGAAATCTCAGCAAACATTTTTTCACCCAATCGTGATGATACTTGCAGGTAATGATCAGTACACCAGTCCCACTTGGCTCACCAAATTTCGTTCTTCTAGGTTAAACCGTTCCTTTGCAGTAACCGTTTTCATGTTTAGGTTTCACTCTGTTTTCTCCTATATGGATACATGTAGTTGGAACTCTAAATCAAACACGGTTTGTGCTAGCTCTTTGAAACTTGGCACAATAATGTAGTTCCAAGTTCTATGGCTATGGTTTGTGTCCTCTGGAAGTAGCCCCAAGCAGAGACTGACGAGAATCACTTTCATTGAAAGGGGTTGCCAAGGCTTCCAAAAAACTACGAGTTTCCTGAAATCTCAGCAAACATTTTTTCACCCAATCTTGATGATACTTGCAGGTAATGATCAGTACACCAGTCCACTTGTCTCACAAAATTTTGTTCTTCTAGGTTAAAACCGTTCCTTTGCAGTAACCGTTTTCATGTTTAGGTTTCACTCTGTTTTCTCCTATATGGATACATGTAGTTGGAATTCTAAATCAAACACGGTTTGTGCTAGCTCTTTGAAACTTGGCACAATAATGTAGTTCCAAGTTCTATGGCTATGGTTTGTGTCCTCTGGAAGTAGCCACAAGCAGAGACTGACGAGTATCACTTTCATTGTAAGGGGTTGCCAAGCTTCCAAAAAACTACGAGTTTCCGGAAATCTCAGCAAACATTTTTTCACCCAATCGTGATGATACTTGCAGGTAATGATCAGTACACCAGTCCCACTTGGCTCACCAAATTTCGTTCTTCTAGATTAAACCGTTCCATTGCAGTAACCGTTTTCATGTTTAGGTTTCACTCTGTTTTCTCCTATATGGATACATGTAGTTGGAAGTCTAAATCAAACACGGTTTGTGCTAGCTCTTTGAAACTTGGCACAATAATGTAGTTCCAAGTTCTATGGCTATGGTTTGTGTCCTCTGGAAGCAGCCCCAAGCAGAGACTGACGAGAATCACTTTCATTGAAAGTGGTTGCCAACCTTCCAAAAAACTACGAGTTTCCTGAAATCTCAGCAAACATTTTTTCACCCAATCGTGATGATACTTGCAGGTAATGATCAGTACACCAGTCCCACTTGGCTCACCAAATTCGTTCTTCTAGGTTAAACCGTTCCTTTGCAGTAACCGTTTTCATGTTTAGGTTTCACTCTGTTTTCTCCTATATGGATACATGTAGTTGGAACTGTAAATCAAACACGGTTTGTGCTTCTCTTTGAAACTAGTCACAATAATGTAGTTCCAAGTTCTATGGCTATGGTTTGTGTCCTCTGGAAGTAGCCACAAGCAGAGACTGACGAGTACCACTTTCATTGTAAGGGGTTGCCAAGCTTCCAAAAAACTACGAGTTTCCGGAAATCTCAGCAAACATTTTTCACCCAATCGTGATGATACTTGCAGGTAATGATCAGTACACCAGTCCCACTTGGCTCACCAAATTTCGTTCTTCTAGGTTAAACCGTTCCATTGCAGTAACCGTTTTCATGTTTAGGTTTCACTCTGTTTTCTCCTATATGGATACATCTAGTTTTAAGTCTAAATCAAACACGGTTTGTGCTAGCTCTTTGAAACTTGGCACAATAATGTAGTTCCAAGTTCTATGGCTATGGTTTGTGTCCTCTGGAAGCAGCCCCAAGCAGAGACTGACGAGAATCACTTTCATTGAAAGTGGTTGCCAACCTTCCAAAAAACTACGAGTTTCCTGAAATCTCAGCAAACATTTTTTCACCCAATCGTGATGATACTTGCAGGTAATGATCAGTACACCAGTCCCACTTGGCTCACCAAATTTCGTTCTTCTAGCTTAAACCGTTCCTTTGCAGTAACCGTTTTCATGTTTAGGTTTCACTTTGTTTTCTCCTATATGGATACATGTAGTTGGAACTCTAAATCAAACACGGTTTGTGCTAGCTCTTTGAAACTTGGCACAATAATGTAGTTCCAAGTTCTATGGCTATGGTTTGTGTCCTCTGGAAGTAGCCCCAAGCAGAGACTGACGAGAATCACTTTCATTGAAAGGGGTTGCCAAGCTTCCAAAAAACTACGAGTTTCCGGAAATCTCAGCAAACATTTTTTCACCCAATCGTGATGATACATCCATGTAATGATCAGTACACCAGTCCCACTTGGCTCACCAAATTTCGTTCTTCAAGGTTAAACCGTTCCTTTGCAGTAACCGTTTTCATGTTTAGGTTTCACTCTGTTTTCTCCTATATGGATACATGTAGTTGGAAGTCTAAATCAAACACGGTTTGTGCTAGCTCTTTGAAACTTGGCACAATAATGTAGTTCCAAGTTCTAGGGCTATGGTTTGTGTCCTCTGGAAGTAGCCCCAAGCAGAGACTGACGAGAATCACTTTCATTGAAAAGGGTTGCCAACCTTCCAAAAAACTACGAGTTTCCTGAAATCTCAGCAAACATTTTTTGACCCAATCATGATGATACTTGCAGGTAATGATCAGTACACCAGTCCCGCTTGGCTCACCAAATTTTGTTCTTCTAGGTTAAACCGTTCCTTTGCAGTAACCGTTTTCATGTTTAGGTTTCACTCTGTTTTCTCCTATATGGATACATGTAGTTGGAACTGTAAATCAAACACGGTTTGTGCTATCTCTTTGAAACTTGGCACAATAATGTAGTTCCAAGTTCTATGGCTATGGTTTGTGTCCTCTGGAAGTAGCCACAAGCAGAGACTGACGAGTATCACTTTCATTGAAAGGGGTTGCCAAGCTTCCAAAAAACTACGAGTTTCCGGAAATCTCAGCAAACATTTTTTCACCCAATCGTGATGATACTTGCAGGTAATGATCAGTACACCAGTCCCACTTGGCTCACCAAATTTCGTTCTTCTAGGTTAAACCGTTCCATTGCAGTAACCGTTTTCATGTTTAGGTTTCACTCTGTTTTCTCCTATATGGATACATCTAGTTTTAAGTCTAAATCAAACACGGTTTGTGCTAGCTCTTTGAAACTTGGCACAATAATGTAGTTCCAAGTTCTATGGCTATGGTTTGTGTCCTCTGGAAGCAGCCCCAAGCAGAGACTGACGAGAATCACTTTCATTGAAAGTGGTTGCCAACCTTCCAAAAAACTACGAGTTTCCTGAAATCTCAGCAAACATTTTTTCACCCAATCGTGATGATACTTGCAGGTAATGATCAGTACACCAGTCCCACTTGGCTCACCAAATTTCGTTCTTCTAGGTTAAACCGTTCCTTTGCAGTAACCGTTTTCATGTTTAGGTTTCACTCTGTTTTTCTCCTATATGGATACATGTAGTTGGCACTGTAAATCAAACACGGTTTGTGCTATCTCTTTGAAACTAGGCACAATAATGTAGTTCCAAGTTCTATGCCTATGGATTGTGTCCTCTGGAAGTAGCCGCAAGCAGAGACTGACGAGAATCACATTCATTGAAAGGGGGTTGCCAAGCTTCCAAAAAACTACGAGTTTCCTGAAATCTCAGCAAACATTTTTTCACCCAATCATGATGATACTTGCAGATAAGGATCAGTACACCAGTCCAACTTGGCTCACCAAATTTCGTTCTTCTAGGTTAAACCGTTCCTTTGCAGTAACCGTTTTCATGTTTAGGTTTCACTCTGTTTTCTCCTATATGGATACATGTAGTTGGAAGTCTAAATCAAACACGGTTTTGTGCTAGCTCTTTGAAACTTGGCACAATAATGTAGTTCCAAGTTCTATGGCTATGGTTTGTGTCCCCTGGAAGTAGCCCCAAGCAGAGACTGACGAGAATCACTTTCATTGAAAGGGGTTGCCAAGCTTCCAAAAAACTACGAGTTTCCGGAAATCTCAGCAAACATTTTTTCACCCAATCGTGATGATACTTGCAGGTAATGATCAGTACACCAGTCCCACTTTGCTCACCAAATTTCGTTCTTCTAGCTTAAACCGTTCCTTTGCAGTAACCGTTTTCATGTTTATGGTTTCACTCTGTTTTCTCCTATATGGATACATGTAGTTGGAACTCTAAATCAAACACGGTTTGTGCTAGCTCTTTGAAACTTGGCACAATAATATAGTTCCCAGTTCTATGGCTATGGTTTTTGTCCTCTGGAAGTAGCCCCAAGCAGAGACTGAGGAGAATCACTTTCATTGAAAGGGGTTGCCAAGCTTCCAAAAAACTACGAGTTTCCGGAAATCTCAGCAAACATTTTTTCACCCAATCATGATGATACTTGCAGGTAATGATCAGTACACCAGTCCCACTTGGCTCACCAAATTTCGTTCTTCTAGGTTAAACCGTTCCTTTGCAGTAACCGTTTTCATGTTTAGGTTTCACTCTGTTTTCTCCTATATGGATACATGTAGTTGGAACTCTAAATCAAACACCGGTTTGTGCTAGCTCTTTGACATGGCACAATAATGTAGTTCCAAGTTCTATGGCTATGGTTTGTGTCCTCTAGAAGTAGCCCCAAGCAGAGACTGACGAGAATCACTTTCATTGAAAGGGGTTGCCAAGCTTCCAAAAAACTACGAGTTTCCGGAAATCTCAGCAAACATTTTTTCACCCAATCGTGATGATACTTGCAGGTAATGATCAGTACACCAGTCCCACTTGGCTCACCAAATTTCGTTCTTCTAGGTTAAACCGTTCCTTTGCAGTAACCGTTTTCATGTTTAGGTTTCACTCTGTTTTCTCCTATATGGATACATGTAGTTGGAACTGTAAATCAAACACGGTTTGTGCTAGCTCTTTGAAACTTGGCACAATAATGTAGTTCCAAGTTCTATGGCTATGGTTTGTGTCCTCTGGAAGTAGCCCCAAGCAGAGACTGACGAGAATCACTTTCATTGAAAGGGGTTGCCAAGCTTCCAAAAAACTACGAGTTTCCGGAAATCTCAGCAAACATTTTTCACCCAAGCGTGATGATACATCCATGTAATGATCAGTACACCAGTCCCACTTGGCTCACCAAATTTCGTTCTTCAAGGTTAAACCGTTCCTTTGCAGTAACCGTTTTCATGTTTAGGTTTCACTCTGTTTTCTCCTATATGGATACATGTAGTTGGAAGTCTAAATCAAACACGGTTTGTGCTAGCTCTTTGAAACTTGGCACAATAATGTAGTTCCAAGTTCTATGGCTATGGTTTGTGTCCTATGGAAGTAGCCCCAAGCAGAGACTGACGAGAATCACTTTCATTGAAAGGGGTTGCCAACCTTCCAAAAAACTACGAGTTTCCTGAAATCTCAGCAAACATTTTTTTGACCCAATCATGATGATACTTGCAGGTAATGATCAGTACACCAGTCCCACTTGGCTCACCAAATTTCGTTCTTCTAGGTTAAACCGTTCCTTTGCAGTAACCGTTTTCATGTTTAGGTTTCACTCTGTTTTCTCCTATATGGATACATGTAGTTGGAACTCTAAATCAAACACGGTTTGTGCTAGCTCTTTGACTTGGCACAATAATGTAGTTCCAAGTTCTATGGCTATGGTTTGTGTCCTCTAGAAGTAGCCCCAAGCAGAGACTGACGAGAATCACTTTCATTGAAAGGGGTTGCCAAGCTTCCAAAAAACTACCAGTTTCCGGAAATCTCAGCAACATTTTTTCACCCAATCGTGATGATACTTGCAGGTAATGATCAGTACACCAGTCCCACTTGGCTCACCAAATTTCGTTCTTCTAGCTTAAACCGTTCCTTTGTAGTAACCGTTTTCATGTTTAGGTTTCACTCTGTTTTCTCCTATATGGATACATGTAGTTGGAACTCTAAATCAAACACGGTTTGTGCTAGCTCTTTGAAACTTGGCACAATAATGTAGTTCCAAGTTCTATGGCTATGGTTTGTGTCCTCTGGAAGTAGCCCCAAGCAGAGACTGACGAGAATCACTTTCATTGAAAGGGGTTGCCAAGCTTCCAAAAAACTACGAGTTTCCGGAAATCTCAGCAAACCTTTTTTCACCCAATCGTGATGATACATCCATGTAATGATCAGTACACCAGTCCCACTTGGCTCACCAAATTTCGTTCTTCAAGGTTAAACCGTTCCTTTGCAGTAACCGTTTTCATGTTTAGGTTTCACTCTGTTTTCTCCTATATGGATACATGTAGTTGGAAGTCTAAATCAAACACGGTTTGTGCTAGCTCTTTGAAACTTGGCACAATAATGTAGTTCCAAGTTCTAGGGCTATGGTTTGTGTCCTCTGGAAGTAGCCCCAAGCAGAGACTGACGAGAATCACTTTCATTGAAAGGGGTTGCCAAGCTTCCAAAAAACTACGAGTTTCCTGAAATCTCAGCAAACATTTTTTCACCCAATCGTGATGATACTTGCAGGTAATGATCAGTACACCAGTCCCACTTGGCTCACCAAATTTCGTTCTTCAAGGTTAAACCGTTCCTTTGCAGTAACCGTTTTCATGTTTAGGTTTCACTCTGTTTTCTCCTATATGGATACATGTAGTTGGAACTGTAAATCAAACACGGTTTGTGCTAGCACTTTGAAACTTGGCACAATAATGTCGTTCCAAGTTCTATGGCTATGGATTGTGTCCTCTGGAAGTAGCCCCAAGCAGAGACTGACGAGAATCACTTTCATTGAAAGGGGTTGCCAAGCTTCCAAAAAACTACGAGTTTCCTGAAATCTCAGCAAACATTTTTTCACCCAATCTTGATGATACATCCAATTAATGATCAGTACACCAGTCCCACTTGGCTCACCAAATTTCGTTCTTCTAGGTTAAACCGTTCCTTTGCAGTAACCGTTTTCATGTTTCGGTTTCATTCTGTTTTCTCCTATATGGATACATGTAGTTGGAACTCTAAATCAAACACGGTTTGTGCTAGCACTTTGAAACTTGGCACAATAATGTAGTTCCAAGTTCTATGGCTATGGTTTGTGTCCTCTGGAAGTAGCCCCAAGCAGAGACTGACGAGAATCACTTTCATTGAAAGGGGTTGCCAAGCTTCCAAAAAACTACGAGTTTCCGGAAATCTCAGCAAACATTTTTTCACCCAATCGTGATGATACTTGCAGGTAATGATCAGTACACCAGTCCCACTTGGCTCACCAAATTTCGTTCTTCAAGGTTAAACCGTTCCTTTGCAGTAACCGTTTTCATGTTTAGGTTTCACTCTGTTTTCTCCTATATGGATACATGTAGTAGGAAGTCTAAATCAAACACGGTTTGTGCTAGCTCTTTGAAACTTGGCACAATAATGTAGATCCAAGTTCTAGGGCTATGGTTTGTGTCCTCTGCAAGTAGCCCCAAGCAGAGACTGACGAGAATCACTTTCATTGAAAGGGGTTGCCAACCTTCCAAAAAACTACGAGTTTCCTGAAATCTCAGCAAACATTTTTTCACCCAATCGTGATGATACTTGCAGGTAATGATCAGTACACCAGTCCCACTTGGCTCACCAAATTTCGTTCTTCAAGGTTAAACCGTTCCTTTGCAGTAACCGTTTTCATGTTTAGGTTTAACTCTGTTTTCTCCTATATGGATACATGTAGTTGGAACTGTAAATCAAACACGGTTTGTGCTAGCACTTTGAAACTTGGCAAAATAATGTAGTTCCAAGTTCTCGGGCTATGGTTTGTGTCCTCTGGAAGTAGCCCCAAGCAGAGACTGACGAGAATCACTTTCCTTGAAAGGGGTTGCCAAGCTTCCAAAAAACTACGAGTTTCCTGAAATCTCAGCAAACATTTTTTCACCCAATCTTGATGATACATCCATTTAATGATCAGTACACCAGTCCCACTTGGCTCACCAAATTTCGTTCTTCTAGGTTAAACCATTCCTTTGCAGTAACCGTTTTCATGTTTAGGTTTCACTCTGTTTTCTCCTATATGGATACATGTAGTTGGAACTCTAAATCAAACACGGTTTGTGCTAGCTCTTAGAAACTTGGCACAATAATGTAGTTCCAAGTTCTATGGCTATGGTTTGTGTCCTCTGGAAGTAGCCCCAAGCAGAGACTGACGAGAATCACTTTCATTGAAAGGGGTTGCCAAGCTTCCAAAAAACTACGAGTTTCCGGAAATCTCAGCAAACATTTTTTCACCCAATCGTGATGATACATCCATGTAATGATCAGTACACCAGTCCCACTTGGCTCACCAAATTTCGTTCTTCAAGGTTAAACCGTTCCTTTGCAGTAACCGTTTTCATGTTTAGGTTTCACTCTGTTTTCTCCTATATGGATACATGTAGTTGGAAGTCTAAATCAAACACGGTTTGTGCTAGCTCTTTGAAACTTGGCACAATAATGTAGTTCCAAGTTCTAGGGCTATGGTTTGTGTCCTCTGGAAGTAGCCCCAAGCAGAGACTGACGAGAATCACTTTCATTGAAAGGGGTTGCCAACCTTCCAAAAAACTACGAGTT
Source organism: Urocitellus parryii (assembly GCF_045843805.1). NCBI lineage: Eukaryota > Metazoa > Chordata > Mammalia > Rodentia > Sciuridae > Urocitellus > Urocitellus parryii. The sequence goes on from NW_027554220.1 coordinate 65,815, forward strand.
TCCTGAAATCTCAGCAAACATTTTTTCACCCAATCATGATGATACTTGCAGGTAATGATCAGTACACCAGTCCCACTTGGCTCACCAAATTTCCTTCTTCAAGGTTAAACCGTTCCTTTTCAGTAACCGTTTTCATGTTTAGGTTTCACTCTGTTTTCTCCTATATGGATACATGTAGTTGGAACTGTAAATCAAACACGGTTTGTGCTAGCACTTTGAAACTTGGCACAATAATGTAGTTCCAAGTTCTATGGCTATGGATTGTGTCCTCTGGAAGTAGCCCCAAGCAGAGACTGACGAGAATCACTTTCATTGAAAGGGTTGCCAAGCTTCCAAAAAACTACGAGTTTCCTGAAATCTCAGCAAATATTTTTTCACCCAACCTTGATGATACATCCAATTAATGATCAGTACACCAGTCCCACTTGGCTCACCAAATTTCGTTCTTCTAGTTTAAACCGTTCCTTTGCAGTAACCGTTTTCATGTTTCGGTTTCATTCTGTTTTCTCCTATATGGATACATGTAGTTGGAACTCTAAATCAAACACGGTTTGTGCTAGCACTTTGAAACTTGGCACAATAATGTAGTTCCAAGTTCTATGGCTATGGTTTGTGTCCTCTGGAAGTAGCCCCAAGCAGAGACTGACGAGAATCACTTTCATTGAAAGGGGTTGCCAAGCTTCCAAAAAACTACGAGTTTCCGGAAATATCAGCAAACATTTTTTCACCCAATCGTGATGATACTTGCAGGTAATGATCAGTACACCAGTCCCACTTGGCTCACCAAATTTCGTTCTTCTAGGTTAAACCGTTCCTTTGCAGTAACCGTTTTCATGTTTAGGTTTTCACTCTGTTTTCTCCTATATGGATACATGTAGTTGGAACTCTAAATCAAACACGGTTTGTGCTAGCTCTTTGAAACTTGGCACAATAATGTAGTTCCAAGTTCTATGGCTATGGTTTGTGTCCTCTGGAAGTAGCCCCAAGCAGAGACGGACGAGAAACACTTTCTTTGAAAGGGGTTGCCAAGCTTCCAAAAAACTACGAGTTTCCTGAAATCTCAGTAAACATTTTTTCACCCAATCTTGATGATACATCCATTTAATGATCAGTTCACCAGTCCCACTTTGGCTCAACAAATTTCGTTCTTCTAGGTTAAACCGTTGCTTTGCAGTAAACCGTTTTCATGTTTAGGTTTCACTCTGTTTTCTCCTATATGGATACATGTAGTTGGAACTCTAAATCAAACACGGTTTGTGCTAGCTCTTTGAAACTTGGCACAATAATGTAGTTCCAAGTTCTATGGCTATGGTTTGTGTCCTCTGGAAGTAGCCCCAAGCAGAGACGGATGAGAATCACTTTCATTGAAAGGGGTTGCCAAGCTTCCAAAAACTACGAGTTTCCTGAAATCTCAGCAAACATTTTTTCACCCAATCTTGATGATACATCCATTTAATGATCAGTTCACCAGTCCCACTTGGCGTAACAAATTTCGTTCTTCTAGGTTAAACCGTTGCTTTGCAGTAACCGTTTTCATGTTTAGGTTTCACTCTGTTTTCTCCTATATGGATACATGTAGTTGGAACTGTAAATCAAACACGGTTTGTGCTAGCACTTTGAAACTTGGCACAATAATGTAGTTCCAAGTTCTATGGCTATGGATTGTGTCCTCTGGAAGTAGCCCCAAGCAGAGACTGACCAGAATCACTTTCATTGAAAGGGGTTGCCAAGCTTCCAAAAAACTACGAGTTTCCTGAAATCTCAGCAAACATTTTTTCACCCAATCGTGATGATACTTGCAGGTAATGATCAGTACACCAGTCCCACTTGGCTCACCAAATTTCGTTCTTCTAGGTTAAACCGTTCCTTTGCAGTAACCGTTTTCATGTATAGGTTTCACTCTGTTTTCTCCTATATGGATACATGTAGTTGGAAGTCTAAATCAAACACGGTTTGTGCTAGCTCTTTGAAACTTGGCACAATAATGTAGTTCCAAGTTCTATGGCTATGGTTTGTGTCCTCTGGAAGTAGCCCCAAGCAGAGACTGACGAGTATCACTTTCATGAAAGGGGGTTGCCAAGCTTCCAAAAACTACGAGTTTCCGGAAATCTCAGCAAACATTTTTTCACCCAATCGTGATGATACTTGCAGGTAATGATCAGTACACCAGTCCCACTTGGCTCACCAAATTTCGTTCTTCTAGGTTAAACCGTTCCTTTGCAGTAACCGTTTTTCATGTTTAGGTTTCACTCTGTTTTCTCCTATATGGATACATGTAGTTGGAACTCTAAATCAAACACGGTTTGTGCTAGCTCTTTGAAACTTGTCCCAATAATGTAGTTCCAAGTTCTATGGCTATGGTTTGTGTCCTCTGGAAGTAGCCCCAAGCAGAGACTGACGAGAATCACTTTCATTGAAAGGGGTTGCCAAGCTTCCAAAAACTACGAGTTTCCTGAAATCTCAGCAAACATTTTTTCACCCAATCGTGATGATACTTGCAGGTAATGATCAGTACACCAGTCCCACTTGGCTCACCAAATTTCGTTCATCTAGGTAAAACCGTTCCTTTGCAGTAACCGTTTTCATGTTTAGGTTTCACTCTGTTTCTCCTATATGGATACATGTAGTTGGAACTCTAAATCAAACACGGTTTGTGCTAGCTCTTTGAAACTTGGCACAATAATGTAGTTCCAAGTTCTATGGCTATGGTTTGTGTCCTCTGGAAGTAGCCCCAAGCAGAGACTGACGAGAATCACTTTCATTGAAAGGGGTTGCCAAGCTTCCAAAAAACTACGAGTTTCCTGAAATCTCAGCAAACATTTTTTCACCCAATCTTGATGATACTTGCAGGTATGATCAGTACACCAGCCCCACTTGTCTCACAAAATTTTGTTCTTCTAGGTTAAACCGTTCCTTTGCAGTAACCGTTTTCATGTTTAGGTTTCACTCTGTTTTCTCCTATATGGATACATGTAGTTGGAATTCTAAATCAAACACGGTTTGTGCTAGCTCTTTGAAACTTGGCACAATAATGTAGTTCCAAGTTCTATGGCTATGGTTTGTGTCCTCTGGAAGTAGCCACAAGCAGAGACTGAAGAGAATCACTTTCATTGAAAGGGGTTGCCAAGCTTCCAAAAAACTACGAGTTTCCGGAAATCTCAGCAAACATTTTTTCACCCAATCGTGATGATACTTGCAGGTAATGATCAGTACACCAGTCCCACTTGGCTCACCAAATTTCGTTCTTCTAGGTTAAACCGTTCCATTGCAGTAACCGTTTTCATGTTTAGGTTTCACTCTGTTTTCTCCTATATGGATACATGTAGTTGGAAGTCTAAATGAAACACGGTTTGTGCTAGCTCTTTGAAACTTGGCACAATAATGTAGTTCCAAGTTCTATGGCTATGGTTTGTGTCCTCTGGAAGCAGCCCCAAGCAGAGACTGACGAGAATCACTTTCATTGAAAGTGGTTGCCAACCTTCCAAAAAACTACGAGTTTCCTGAAATCTCAGCAAACATTTTTTCACCCAATCGTGATGATACTTGCAGGTAATGATCAGTACACCAGTCCCACTTGGCTCACCAAATTTCGTTCTTCTAGGTTAAACCGTTCCTTTGCAGTAACCGTTTTCATGTTTAGGTTTCACTCTGTTTTCTCCTATATGGATACATGTAGTTGGAACTGTAAATCAAACACGGTTTGTGCTATCTCTTTGAAACTAGGCACAATAATGTAGTTCCAAGTTCTATGCCTATGGATTGTGTCCTCTGGAAGTAGCCGCAAGCAGAGACTGACGAGAATCACATTCATTGAAAGGGGTTGCCAAGCTTCCAAAAAACTACGAGTTTCCTGAAATCTCAGCAAACATTTTTTCACCCAATCATGATGATACTTGCAGATAAGGATCAGTACACCAGTCCCACTTGGCTCACCAAATTTCGTTCTTCTAGGTTAAACCGTTCCTTTGCAGTAACCGTTTTCATGTTTAGGTTTCACTCTGTTTTCTCCTATATGGATACATGTAGTTGGAAGTCTAAATCAAACACGGTTTGTGCTAGCTCTTTGAAACTTGGCACAATAATGTAGTTCCAAGTTCTATGGCTATGGTTTGTGTCCTCTGGAAGTAGCCCCAAGCAGAGACTGACGAGAATCACTTTCATTGAAAGGGGTTGCCAAGCTTCCAAAAAACTACGAGTTTCCGGAAATCTCAGCAAACATTTTTTCACCCAATCGTGATGATACTTGCAGGTAATGATCAGTACACCAGTCCCACTTGGCTCACCAAATTGTGTTCTTCTAGCTTAAACCGTTCCTTTGCAGTAACCGTTTTCATGTTTAGGTTTCACTCTGTTTTCTCCTATATGGATACATGTAGTTGGAACTCTAAATCAAACACGGTTTGTGCTAGCTCTTTGAAACTTGGCACAATAATGTAGTTCCCAGTTCTATGGCTATGGATTGTGTCCTCTGGAGGTAGCCCCAAGCAGAGACTGAGGAGAATCACTTTCATTGAAAGGGGTTGCCAAGCTTCCAAAAAACTACGAGTTTCCTGAAATCTCAGCAAACATTTTTTGACCCAATCATGATGATACTTGCAGGTAATGATCAGTACACCAGTCCCACTTGGCTCACCAAATTTCGTTCTTCAAGGTTAAACCGTTCCTTTGCAGTAACCGTTTTCATGTTTAGGTTTCACTCTGTTTTCTCCTATATGGATACATGTAGTTGGAAGTCTAAATCAAACACGGTTTGTGCTAGCTCTTTGAAACTTGGCACAATAATGTAGTTCCAAGTTCTAGGGCTATGGTTTGTGTCCTCTGGAAGTAGCCCCAAGCAGAGACTGACGAGAATCACTTTCATTGAAAGGGGTTGCCAAGCTTCCAAAAAACTACGAGTTTCCGGAAATCTCAGCAAACATTTTTTCACCCAATCGTGATGATACTTGCAGGTAATGATCAGTACACCAGTCCCACTTGGCTCACCAAATTTCGTTCTTCTAGCTTAAACCGTTCCTTTGCAGTAACCGTTTTCATGTTTAGGTTTCACTCTGTTTTCTCCTATATGGATACATGTAGTTGGAACTCTAAATCAAACACGGTTTGTGCTAGCTCTTTGAAACTTGGCACAATAATGTAGTTCCAAGTTCTATGGCTATGGTTTGTGTCCTCTGGAAGTAGCCCCAAGCAGAGACTGACGAGAATCACTTTCATTGAAAGGGGTTGCCAAGCTTCCAAAAAACTACGAGTTTCCGGAAATCTCAGCAAACATTTTTTCACCCAATCGTGATGATACATCCATGTAATGATCAGTACACCAGTCCCACTTGGCTCACCAAATTTCGTTCTTCTAGGTTAAACCGTTCCTTTGCAGTAACCGTTTTCATGTTTAGGTTTCACTCTGTTTTCTCCTATATGGATACATGTAGTTGGAAGTCTAAATCAAACACGGTTTGTGCTAGCTCTTTGAAACTTGGCACAATAATGTAGTTCCAAGTTCTAGGGCTATGGTTTGTGTCCTCTGGAAGTAGCCCCAAGCAGAGACTGACGAGAATCACTTTCATTGAAAGGGGTTGCCAAGCTTCCAAAAAACTACGAGTTTCCGGAAATCTCAGCAAACATTTTTTCACCCAATCGTGATGATACTTGCAGGTAATGATCAGTACACCAGTCCCACTTGGCTCACCAAATTTCGTTCTTCTAGCTTAAACCGTTCCTTTGCAGTAACCGTTTTCATGTTTAGGTTTCACTCTGTTTTCTCCTATATGGATACATGTAGTTGGAACTCTAAATCAAACACGGTTTGTGCTAGCTCTTTGAAACTTGGCACAATAATGTAGTTCCAAGTTCTATGGCTATGGTTTGTGTCCTCTGGAAGTAGCCCCAAGCAGAGACTGACGAGAATCACTTTCATGGAAAGGGGTTGCCAAGCTTCCAAAAAACTACGAGTTTCCGGAAATCTCAGCAAACATTTTTTCACCCAATCTTGATGATACATCCATGTAATGATCAGTACACCAGTCCCACTTGGCTCACCAAATTTCGTTCTTCAAGGTTAAACCGTTCCTTTGCAGTAACCGTTTTCATGTTTCGGTTTCACTCTGTTTTCTCCTATATGGATACATGTACTTGGAAGTCTAAATCAAACACGGTTTGTGCTAGCACTTTGAAACTTGGCACAATAATGTAGTTCCAAGTTCTATGGCTATGGATTGTGTCCTCTGGAAGTAGCCCCAAGCAGAGACTGACCAGAATCACTTTCATTGAAAGGGGTTGCCAAGCTTCCAAAAAACTACGAGTTTCCGGAAATCTCAGCAAACATTTTTTCACCCAATCGTGATGATACTTGCAGGTAATGATCAGTACACCAGTCCCACTTGGCTCACCAAATTTCGTTCTTCAAGGTTAAACCGTTCCTTTGCAGTAACCGTTTTCAAGTTTAGGTTTCACTCTGTTTTCTCCTATATGGATACATGTAGTAGGAAGTCTAAATCAAACACGGTTTGTGCTAGCTCTTTGAAACTTGGCACAATAATGTAGTTCCAAGTTCTAGGGCTATGGTTTGTGTCCTCTGGAAGTAGCCCCAAGCAGAGACTGACGAGAATCACTTTCATTGAAAGGGGTTGCCAACCTTCCAAAAAACTACGAGTTTCCTGAAATCTCAGCAAACATTTTTTCACCCAATCGTGATGATACTTGCAGGTAATGATCAGTACACCAGTCCCACTTGGCTCACCAAATTTCGTTCTTCAAGGTTAAACCGTTCCTTTGCAGTAACCGTTTTCATGTTTAGGTTTCACTCTGTTTTCTCCTATATGGATACATGTAGTTGGAACTGTAAATCAAACACGGTTTGTGCTAGCACTTTGAAACTTGGCACAATAATGTAGTTCCAAGTTCTATAGCTATGGATTGTGTCCTCTGGAAGTAGCCCGAAGCAGAGACTGACGAGAATCACTTTCATTGAAAGGGGTTGCCAACCTTCCAAAAAACTACGAGTTTCCTGAAATCTCAGCAAACATTTTTTCACCCAATCGTGATGATACTTGCAGGTAATGATCAGTACACCAGTCCCACTTGGCTCACCAAATTTCGTTCTTCAAGGTTAAACCGTTCCTTTGCAGTAACCGTTTTCATGTTTAGGTTTCACTCTGTTTTCTCCTATATGGATACATGTAGTTGGAACTGTAAATCAAACACGGTTTGTGCTAGCACTTTGAAACTTGGCACAATAATGTAGTTCCAAGTTCTATAGCTATGGATTGTGTCCTCTGGAAGTAGCCCCAAGCAGAGACTGACGAGAATCACTTTCATTGAAAGGGGTTGCCAAGCTTCCAAAAAACTACGAGTTTCCTGAAATCTCAGCAAACATTTCTTCACCCAATCTTGATGATACATCCATTTAATGATCAGTACACCAGTCCCACTTGGCTCACCAAATTTCGTTCTTCTAGGTTAAACCATTCCTTTGCAGTAACCGTTTTCATGTTTAGGTTTCACTCTGTTTTCTCCTATATGGATACATGTAGTTGGAACTCTAAATCAAACACGGTTTGTGCTAGCTCTTTGAAACTTGGCACAATAATGTAGTTCCAAGTTCTATGGCTATGGTTTGTGTCCTCTGGAAGTAGCCCCAAGCAGAGACTGACGAGAATCACTTTCATTGAAAGGGGTTGCCAAGCTTCCAAAAAACTACGAGTTTCCGGAAATCTCAGCAAACATTTTTTCACCCAATCGTGATGATACATCCATGTAATGATCAGTACACCAGTCCCACTTGGCTCACCAAATTTCGTTCTTCAAGGTTAAACCGTTCCTTTGCAGTAACCGTTTTCATGTTTAGGTTTCACTCTGTTTTCTCCTATATGGATACATGTAGTTGGAACTCTAAATCAAACACGGTTTGTGCTAGCTCTTTGAAACTTGGCACAATAATGTAGTTCCAAGTTCTATGGCTATGGTTTGTGTCCTCTGGAAGTAGCCCCAAGCAGAGACGGACGAGAATCACTTTCATTGAAAGGGGTTGCCAAGCTTCCAAAAAACTACGAGTTTCCTGAAATCGCAGCAAAACATTTTTTCACCCAATCTTGATGATACATCCATTTAATGATCAGTTCACCAGTCCCACTTGGCTCAACAAATTTCGTTCTTCTAGGTTAAACCGTTGCTTTGCAGTAACCGTTTTCATGTTTAGGTTTCACTCTGTTTTCTCCTATATGGATACATGTAGTTGGAACTCTAAATCAAACACGGTTTGTGCTAGCTCTTTGAAACTTGGCACAATAATGTAGTTCCAAGTTCTATGGCTATGGTTTGTGTCCTCTGGAAGTAGCCCCAAGCAGAGACTGACGAGAATCACTTTCATTGAAAGGGGATGCCAAGCTTCCAAAAAACTACGAGTTTCCTGAAATCTCAGCAAACATTTTTTCACCCAATCTTGATGATACATCCATTTATTGATCAGTTCACCAGTCCCACTTGGCTTAACAAATTTCGTTCTTCTAGGTTAAACCGTTGCTTTGCAGTAACCGTTTTCATGTTTAGGTTTCACTCTGTTTTCTCCTATATGGATACATGTAGTTGGAACGCTAAATCAAACAAGGTTTGTGCTATCTCTTTGAAACTTGGCACAATAATGTAGTTCCAAGTTCTATGGCTATGGTTTGTGTCCTCTGGAAGTAGCCCCAAGCAGAGACTGACGAGAATCACTTTCATTGAAAGGGGTTGCCAACCTTCCAAAAAACTACGAGTTTCCTGAAATCTCAGCAAACATTTTTTCACCCAATCGTGATGATACTTGCAGGTAATGATCAGTACACCAGTCCCACTTGGCTCACCAAATTTCGTTCTTCTAGGTTAAACCGTTCCTTTGCAGTAACCGTTTTCATGTTTCGGTTTCACTCTGTTTTCTCCTATATGGATACATGTAGTTGGAAGTCTAAATCAAACACGGTTTGTGCTAGCACTTTGAAACTTGGCACAATAATGTAGTTCCAAGTTCTATGGCTATGGATTGTGTCCTCTGGAAGTAGCCCCAAGCAGAGACTGACCAGAATCACTTTCATTGAAAGGGGTTGCCAAGCTTCCAAAAAACTACGAGTTTCCTGAAATCTCAGCAAACATTTTTTCACCCAATCGTGATGATACTTGCAGGTAATGATCAGTACACCAGTCCCACTTGGCTCACCAAATTTCGTTCTTCTAGGTTAAACCGTTCCTTTGCAGTAACCGTTTTCATGTTTAGGTTTCACTCTGTTTTCTCCTATATGGATACATGTAGTTGGAAGTCTAAATCAAACACGGTTTGTGCTAGCTCTTTGAAACTTGGCACAATAATGTAGTTCCAAGTTCTATGGCTATGGTTTGTGTCCTCTGGAAGTAGCCCCAAGCAGAGACTGACGAGTATCACTTTCATTGAAAGGGGTTGCCAAGCTTCCAAAAACTACGAGTTTCCGGAAATCTCAGCAAACATTTTTTCACCCAATCGTGATGATACTTGCAGGTAATGATCAGTACACCAGTCCCACTTGGCTCACCAAATTTCGTTGTTCTAGGTTAAACCGTTCCATTGCAGTAACCGTTTTCATGTTTAGGTTTCACTCTGTTTTCTCCTATATGGATACATGTAGTTGGAAGTCTAAATCAAACACGGTTTGTGCTAGCTCTTTGAAACTTGGCACAATAATGTAGTTCCAAGTTCTATGGCTATGGTTTGTGTCCTCTGGAAGTAGCATCAAGCAGAGACTGACGAGAATCACTTTCATTGAAAGGGGTTGCCAAGCTTCTAAAAAACTACGAGTTTCCGGAAATCTCAGCAAACATTTTTTCACCCAATCCTGATGATACTTGCAGGTAATGATCAGTACACCAGTCCCACTTGGCTCTCCAAATTTCGTTCTTCTAGGTAAAACCGTTCCTTTGCAGTAACCTTTTTAATGTTTAGGTTTCACTCTGTTTTCTCCTATATGGATACATGTATTTGGAACTCTAAATCAAACACGGTTTGTGCTAGCTCTTTGAAACTTGGCACAATAATGTAGTTCCAAGTTCTATGGCTATGGTTTGTGTCCTCTGGAAGTAGCCCCAAGCAGAGACTGACGAGAATCACTTTCATTGAAAGGGGTTGCCAACCTTCCAAAAAACTACGAGTTTCCTGAAATCTCAGCAAACATTTTTTCACCCAATCGTGATGATACTTGCAGGTAATGATCAGTACACCAGTCCCACTTGGCTCACCAAATTTCGTTCTTCTGGCTTAAACCGTTGCTTTGCAGTAACCGTTTTCATGTTTAGGTTTCACTCTGTTTTCTCCTATATGGATACATGTAGTTGGAACTCTAAATCAAACACGGTTTGTGCTAGCTCTTTGAAACTTGGCACAATAATGTAGTTCCAAGTTTTATGGCTGTGGTTTGTGTCCTCTGGAAGTAGCCCCAAGCAGAGACTGACGAGAATCACTTTCATTGAAAGGGGTTGCCAAGCTTCCAAAAAAATACGAGTTTCCGGAAATCTCAGCAAACATTTTTTCACCCAATCGTGATGATACTTGCAGGTAATGATCAGTACACCAGTCCCACTTGGCTCACCAAATTTCGTTCTTCTAGCTTAAACCGTTCCTTTGCAGTAACCGTTTTCATGTTTAGGTTTCACTCTGTTTTCTCCTATATGGATACATGTAGTTGGAACTCTAAATCAAACACGGTTTGTGCTAGCTCTTTGAAACTTGGCACAATAATGTAGTTCCAAGTTCTATGGCTATGGTTTGTGTCCTCTGGAAGTAGCCCCAAGCAGAGACGGACGAGAATCACTTTCATTGAAAGGGGTTGCCAAGCTTCCAAAAAACTACGAGTTTCCTGAAATCTCAGCAAACATTTTTTCACCCAATCTTGATGATACATCCATTTAATGGTCAGTTCACCAGTCCCACTTGGCTCACCAAATTTCGTTCTTCTATGTTAAACCGTTCCTTTGCAGTAACCGTTTTCATGTTTAGGTTTCACTCTGTTTTCTCCTATATGGATACATGTAGTTGGAACGCTAAATCAAACAAGGTTTGTGCTATCTCTTTGAAACTTGGCACAATAATGTAGTTCCAAGTTCTATGGCTATGGTTTGTGTCCTCTGGAAGTAGCCCCAAGCAGAGACTGACGAGAATCACTTTCATTGAAAGGGGTTGCCAACCTTCCAAAAAACTACGAGTTTCCTGAAATCTCAGCAAACATTTTTTCACCCAATCGTGATGATACTTGCAGGTAATGATCAGTACACCAGTCCCACTTGGCTCACCAAATTTCGTTCTTCTAGGTTAAACCGTTCCTTTGCAGTAACCGTTTTCATGTTTAGGTTTCACTCTGTTTTCTCCTATATGGATACATGTAGTTGGAACTGTAAATCAAACACGGTTTGTGCTAGCACTTTGAAACTTGGCACAATAATGTAGTTCCAAGTTCTATGGATATGGATTGTGTCCTCTGGAAGTAGCCCCAAGCAGAGACTGACCAGAATCACTTTCATTGAAAGGGTTTGCCAAGCTTCCAAAAAACTACGAGTTTCCGGAAATCTCAGCAAACATTTTTTCACCCAATCGTGATGATACTTGCAGGTAATGATCAGTACACCAGTCCCACTTGGCTCAAAAAATTACGTTCTTCTAGGTTAAACCGTTCCTTTGCAGTAACCGTTTTCATGTTTAGGTTTCACTCTGTTTTCTCCTATATGGATACATGTAGTTGGAACTCTAAATCAAACACGGTTTGTGCTAGCTCTTTGAAACTTGGCACAATAATGTAGTTCCAAGTTCTATGGCTATGGTTTGTGTCCTCTGGAAGTAGCCCCAAGCAGAGACTGACGAGAATCACTTTCATTGAAAGGGGTTGCCAAGCTTCCAAAAAACTACGAGTTTCCTGAATTCTCAGCAAACATTTTTTCACCCAATCGTGATGATACTTGCAGGTAATGATAAGTACACCAGTCCCACTTGGCTCACCAAATTTCGTTCTTCTAGGTTAAACCGTTCCTTTGCAGTAACCGTTTTCATGTTTAGGTTTCACTCTGTTTTCTCCTATATGGATACATGTAGTTGGAAGTCTAAATCAAACACGGTTTGTGCTAGCTCTTTGAAACTTGGCACAATAATGTAGTTCCAAATTCTATGGCTATGGTTTGTGTCCTCTGGAAGTAGCCCCATGCAGAGACTGACGAGAATCACTTTCATTGAAAGGGGTTGCCAAGCTTCAAAAAACTACGAGTTTCCTGAAATCTCAGCAACCTTTTTTCACCCAATCGTGATGATACTTGCAGGTAATGATCAGTACACCAGTCCCACTTGGCTCACCAAATTTCGTTCTTCTAGGTAAAACCGTTCCTTTGCAGTAACCGTTTTCAAGTTTAGGTTTCACTCTGTTTTCTCCTATATGGATACATGTAGTTGGAAGTCTAAATCAAACAGGGTTTGTGCTAGCTCTTTGAAACTTGGCACAATAATGGAGTTCCAAGTTCTATGGCTATGGTTTGTGTCCTCTGGAAGTAGCCCCAAGCAGAGACTGACGAGAATCACTTTCATTGAAAGGGGTTGCCAAGCTTCCAAAAAACTACGAGTTTCCGGAATTCTCAGCAAACATTTTTTCACCCAATCGTGATGATACTTGCAGGTAATGATCAGTACACCAGTCCCACTTGGCTCACCAAATTTCGTTCTTGTAGGTTAAACCGTTCCTTTGCAGTAACCGTTTTCATGTTTAGGTTTCACTCTGTTTTCTCCTATATGGATACATGTAGTTGGAAGTCTAAATCAAACACGGTTTGTGCTAGCTCTTTGAAACTTGGCACAATAATGTAGTTCCAAGTTCTATGGCTATGGTTTGTGTCCTCCGGAAGTAGCCCCAAGCAGAGACTGACGAGAATCACTTTCATTGAAAGGGGTTGCCAAGCTTCAAAAAAACTACGAGTTTCCTGAAATCTCAGCAAACATTTTTTCACCCAATCGTGATGATACTTGCAGGTAATGATCAGTACACAAGTCCCACTTGGCTCACCAAATTTCGTTCTTCTAGGTAAAACCGTTCCTTTGCAGTAACCGTTTTCATGTTTAGGTTTCACTCTGTTTTCTCCTATATGGATACATGTATTTGGAACTCTAAATCAAACACGGTTTGTGCTAGCTCTTAAAACTTGGCACAATAATGTAGTTCCAAGTTCTATGGCTATGGTTTGTGTCCTCTGGAAGTTGCCCCAAGCAGAGACTGACGAGAATCACTTTCATTGAAAGGGGTTGCCAACCTTCCAAAAAACTAGGAGTTTCCTGAAATCTCAGCAAACATTTTTTCACCCAATCGTGATGATACTTGCAGGTAATGATCAGTACACCAGTCCCACTTGGCTCACCAAATTTCGTTCTTCTGGCTTAAACCGTTGCTTTGCAGTAACCGTTTTCATGTTTAGGTTTCACTCTGTTTTCTCCTATATGGATACATGTAGTTGGAACTCTAAATCAAACACGGTTTGTGCTAGCTCTTTGAAACTTGGCACAATAATGTAGTTCCAAGTTCTATGGCTATGGTTTGTGTCCTCTGGAAGTAGCCCCAAGCAGAGACGGACGAGAATCACTTTCATTGAAAGGGGTTGCCAAGCTTCCAAAAAACTACGAGTTTCCTGAAATCTCAGCAAACATTTTTTCACCCAATCTTGATGATACATCCATTTAATGATCAGTTCACCAGTCCCACTTGGCTCAACAAATTTCGTTCTTCTAGGTTAAACCGTTGCTTTGCAGTAACCGTTTTCATGTTTAGGTTTCACTCTGTTTTCTCCTATATGGATACATGTAGTTGGAACGCTAAATCAAACAAGGTTTGTGCTATCTCTTTGAAACTTATCACAATAATGTAGTTCCAAGTTCTATGGCTATGGTTTGTGTCCTCTGGAAGTAGCCCCAAGCAGAGACTGACGAGAATCACTTTCATTGAAAGGGGTTGCCAACCTTCCAAAAAACTACGAGTTTCCGGAAATCTCAGCAACATTTTTTCACCCAATCTTGATGATACTTGCAGGTAATGATCAGTATACCAGTCCCACTTGGCTCACCAAATTTCGTTCTTGTAGGTTAAACCGTTCCTTTGCAGTAACCGTTTTCATGTTTAGGTTTCACTCTGTTTTCTCCTATATGGATACATGTAGTTGGAAGTCTAAATCAAACACGGTTTGTGCTAGCTCTTTGAAACTTGGCACAATAATGTAGTTCCAAGTTCTATGGCTATGGTTTGTGTCATCTGGAAGTAGCCCCAAGCAGAGACTGACGAGAATCACTTTCATTGAAAGGGGTTGCCAAGCTTCCAAAAAACTACGAGTTTCCTGAAATCTCAGCAAACATTTTTTCACCCAATCGTGATGATACTTGCAGGTAATGATCAGTACACCAGTCCCACTTGGCTCACCAAATTTCGTTCTTCTAGGTTAAACCGTTCCTTTGCAGTAACCGTTTCATGTTTAGGTTTCACTCTGTTTTCTCCTATATGGATGCATGTATTTGGAACTCTAAATCAAACACGGTTTGTGCTAGCTCTTTGAACTTGGCACAATAATGTAGTTCCAAGTTCTATGGCTATGGTTTGTGTCCTCTGGAAGTAGCCCCAAGCAGAGACTGACGAGAATCACTTTCATTGAAAGGGGTTGCCAACCTTCCAAAAAACTAGGAGTTTCCTGAAATCTCAGCAAACATTTTTTCACCCAATCGTGATGATACTTGCAGGTAATGATCAGTACACCAGTCCCACTTGGCTCACCAAATTTCGTTCTTCTGGCTTAAACCGTTGCTTTGCAGTAACCGTTTTCATGTTTAGGTTTCACTCTGTTTTCTCCTATATGGATACATGTAGTTGGAACTCTAAATCAAACACGGTTTGTGCTAGCTCTTTGAAACTTGGCACAATAATGTAGTTCCAAGTTCTATGGCTATGGTTTGTGTCCTCTGGAAGTAGCCCCAAGCAGAGACTGACGAGAATCACTTTCATTGAAAGGGGTTGCCAAGCTTCCAAAAAACTACGAGTTTCCTGAAATCTCAGCAAACATTTTTTCCCCCAATCTTGATGATACATCCATTTAATGATCAGTTCACCAGTCCCACTTGGCTCAACAAATTTCGTTCTTCTAGGTTAAACCGTTGCTTTGCAGTAACCGTTTTCATGTTTAGGTTTCACTCTGTTTTCTCCTATATGGATACATGTAGTTGGAACGCTAAATCAAACAAGGTTTGTGCTATCTCTTTGAAACTTGGCACAGTAATGTAGTTCCAAGTTCTATGGCTATGGTTTGTGTCCTCTGGTAGTAGCCCCAAGCAGAGACTGACGAGAATCACTTTCATTGAAAGGGGTTGCCAACCTTCCAAAAAACTACGAGTTTCCTGAAATCTCAGCAAACATTTTTTCACCCAATCATGATGGTACTTGCAGGTAATGATCAGTACACCAGTCCCACTTGGCTCACCAAATTTCGTTCTTCTAGGTTAAACCGTTCCTTTGCAGTAACCGTTTTCATGTTTAGGTTTCACTCTGTTTTCTCCTATATGGATACATGTAGTTGGAACTGTAAATCAAACACGGTTTGTGCTAGCTCTTTGAAACTTGGCACAATAATGTAGTTCCAAGTTCTATGGCTATGGTTTGTGTCCTCTGGAAGTAGCCCCAAGCAGAGACTGACGAGAATCACTTTCATTGAAAGGGGTTGCCAAGCTTCCAAAAAACTACGAGTTTCCTGAAATCTCAGCAAACATTTTTTCACCCAATCTTCATGATACTTGCAGGTAATGATCAGTACACCAGTCCCACTTGGCTCACCAAATTTCGTTCTTCTAGGTTAAACCGTTCCTTTGCAGTAACCGTTTTCATGTTTAGGTTTCACTCTGTTTTCTCCTATATGGATACATGTAGTTGGAAGTCTAAATCAAACACGGTTTGTGCTAGCTCTTTGAAACTTGGCACAATAATGTAGTTCCAAGTTCTATGGCTATGGTTTGTGTCCTTTGGAAGTAGCCCCAAGCAGAGACTGACGAGAATCACTTTCATTGAAAGGGGTTGCCAATCTTCCAAAAAACTACGAGTTTCCTGAATTCTCAGCAAATATTTTTTCACCCAATCTTGATGATACTTGCAGGTAATGATCAGTACACCAGTCCCACTTGGCTCACCAAATTTCGTTCTTGTAGGTTAAACCGTTCCTTTGCAGTAACCGTTTTCATGTTTAGGTTTCACTCTGTTTTCTCCTATATGGATACATGTAGTTGGAACTCTAAATCAAACACGGTTTGTGCTAGCTCTTTGAAACTTGGCACAATAATGTAGTTCCAAGTTCTATGGCTATGGTTTGTGTCCTCTGGAAGTAGCCCCAAGCAGAGACTGACGAGAATCACTTTCATTGAAAGGGGTTGCCAAGCTTACAAAAAACTACGAGTTTCCTGAAATCTCAGCAAACATTTTTTCACCCAATCTTGATGATACATCCATTTAATGATCAGTACACCAGTCCCACTTGGCTCACCAAATTTCGTTCTTCAAGGGTAAAACGTTCATTTGCAGTAACCGTTTTCATCTTTAGGTTTCACTCTGTTTTCTCCTATATGGATACATGTAGTTGGAACTCTAAATCAAACACGGTTTGTGCTAGCTCTTTGAAACTTGGCACAATAATGTAGTTCCAAGTTCTATGGCTATGGATTGTGTCCTCCGGAAGTAGCCCCAAGCAGAGACTGACGAGAATCACTTTCATTGAAAGGGGTTGCCAAGCTTCCAAAAAACTACGAGTTTCCTGAAATCTCAGCAAACATTTTTTCACCAAATTTGATGATACATCCATTTAATGATCAGTACACCAGTCCCACTTGGCTCACCAAATTTCGTTCTTCTAGGTTAAACCGTTCCTTTGCAGTAACCGTTTTCATGTTTAGGTTTCACTCTGTTTTCTCCTATATGGATACATGTAGTTGGAAGTCTAAATCAAACACGGTTTGTGCTAGCTCTTTGAAACTTGGCACAATAATGTAGTTCCAAGTTCTAGGGCTATGGTTTATGTCCTCTGGAAGTAGCCCCAAGCAGAGACTGACGAGAATCACTTTCATTGAAAGGGGTTGCTAAGCTTCCAAAAAACTACGAGTTTCCGGAAATCTCAGCAAACATTTTTTCACCCAATCGTGATGATACTTGCAGGTAATGATCAGTACACCACTTGGCTCACCAAATTTCGTTCTTCTAGGTTAAACCGTTCCTTTGCAGTAACCGTTTTCATGTTTAGGTTTCACTCTGTTTACTCCTATATGGATACATGTAGTTGGAACTCTAAATCAAACACGGTTTGTGCTAGCTCTTTGAAACTTGGCACAATAATATAGTTCCAAGTTCTATGGCAATGGTTTGTGTCCTATGGAAGTATCCCCAAGCAGAGACTGACGAGAATAACTTTCATTGAAAGGGGTTGCCAAGCTTCCAAAAAACTACGAGTTTCCTGAAATCTCAGCAAACATTTTTTCACCCAATCTTGATGATACATCCATTTAATGACCAGTACACCAGTCCCACTTGGCTCACCAAATTTCGTTCTTCTAGGTTAAACCGTTCCTTTGGCAGTAACCGTTTTCATGTTTAGGTTTCACTCTGTTTTCTCCTATATGGATACATATAGTTGGAACTGTAAATCAAACACGGTTTTTGCTATCTCTTTGAAACTTGGCACAATAATGTAGTTCCAAGTTCTATGGCTATGGTTTGTGTCCTCTGGAAGTAGCCCCAAGCAGAGACTGACGAGAATCACTTTCATTGAAAGGGGTTGCCAACCTTCCAAAAAACTACGAGTTTCCTGAAATCTCAGCAAACATTTTTTCACCCAATCGTGATGATACTTGCAGGTAATGATCAGTACACCAGTCCCACTTGGCTCACCAAATTTCGTTCTTCTAGGTTAAACCGTTCCTTTGCAGTAACCGTTTTCATGTTTAGGTTTCATTCTGTTTTCTCTTATATGGATACAAGTAGTTGGAACTGTAAATCAAACACGGTTTGTGCTAGCACTTTGAAACTTGGCACAATAATGTAGTTCCAAGTTCTATGGCTATGGATTGTGTCCTCTGGAAGTAGCCCCAAGCAGAGACTGACCAGAATCACTTTCATTGAAAGGGGTTGCCAAGCTTCCAAAAAACTACGAGTTTCCTGCAATCTCAGCAAACATTTTGTCACCCAATCGTGATGATACTTGCAGGTAATCATCAGTACACCAGTCCCACTTGGCTCACCAAATTTCGTTCTTCTAGGTTAAACCGTTCCTTTGCAGTAACCGTTTTCATGTTTAGGTTTCACTCTGTTTTCTCCTATATGGATACATGTAGTTGGAACTGTAAATCAAACACGGTTTGTGCTAGCACTTTGAAACTTGGAACAATAATGCAATTCCAAGTTCTATGGCTATGGATTGTGACCTCTGGATGTAGCCCCAAGCAGAGACTGACGAGAATCACTTTGATTGAAAGGGGTTGCCAAGCTTCCAAAAAACTACGAGTTTCCGGAAATCTCAGCAAACATTTTTTCACCCAATCGTGATGATACTTGCAGGTAATGATCAGTACACCAGTCCCACTTGGCTCACCAAATTTCGTTCTTCTAGGTTAAACCGTTCCTTTGCAGTAACCGTTTTCATGTTTAGTTTCACTCTGTTTACTCCTATATGGATACATGTAGTTGGAACTCTAAATCAAACACGGTTTGTGCTAGCTCTTTGAAACTTGGCACAATAATATAGTTCCAAGTTCTATGGCAATTTTTTGTGTCCTATGGAAGTATCCCCAAGCAGAGACTGACGAGAATCACTTTCATTGAAAGGGGTTGCCAAGCTTCCAAAAAACTACGAGTTTCCTGAAATCTCAGCAAACATTTTTTCACCCAATCTTGATAATACATCCATTTAATGACCAGTACACCAGTCCCACTTGGCTCACCAAATTTCGTTCTTCTAGGTTAAACCGTTCCTTTGCAGTAACCGTTTTCATGTTTAGGTTTCACTCTGTTTTCTCCTATATGGATACATGTAGTTGGAACTCTAAATCAAACACGGTTTGTGCTAGCTCTTTGAAACGTGGCACAATAATATAGTTCCAAGTTCTATGGCAATGATTTGTGTCCTATGGAAGTAGCCCCAAGCAGAGACTGACGAGAATCACTTTCATTGAAAGGGGTTGCCAAGCTTCCAAAAAACTACGAGTTTCCTGAAATCTCAGCAAACATTTTTTCACCCAATCGTGATGATACTTGCAGGTAATGATCAGTACACCAGTCCCACTTGGCTCACCAAATTTCGTTCTTCTAGGTTAAACCGTTCCTTTGCAGTAACCGTTTTCATGTTTAGGTTTCACTCTGTTTTCTCCTATATGGATACATGTAGTTGGAACTCTAAATCAAACACGGTTTGTGCTAGCTCTTTGA